>NW_025999977.1:24386223-24461554 GCF_001458135.2 Marmota marmota marmota | reverse complement strand
ACAACAGACACTAGTATGGCAATATGTAAATCAGTGGATGTGTAACCGATGTGATTCTGCAATCTGTATATGGGGTAAAAATGGGAGTTCATAACCCACTTGAATCAAAGTGTGAAATATGATATGTCAAGAACTATGTAATGTTTTGAACAACCAACAATAAAAATTAAAAAAAAAAACAAAGCTAGCAAATAGCAAGGTAGAAATTTAAATTCATACCCTGTTCTTAATATTATGTTGAAAGAGCTACCTTTAAAAACACTCCGTAGAAAAGTGCAAACAAAAGCTAACATAAGCAGAAGAAAGGAAATAAGAGAATAGAAATTAAGAATTAAAAAAAAAAAACAGAAAATTCAACAAAACCAAAAGACGGGTCTTTCAAAATATCAACAAATTTTTGTTTTGAAATTTTATTTTAGTTGTAAATGGACACAATGACTTTATTTTATTTATTTTTTTATGTGGTGCTTAGGATGGAACCCAGTGCCTCATACATTCTAGGTGGAGCACTCTACCTCTGAGCCACAATTCCAGCCCAATATCAACAATATTGACAGATCTTTTGCTAACCAAGAGAAAAGAACGAACACTCAAATTACCCAAAGCAAAAGAGAGGCCATTACTATGGATCATAAAAATAAAATATCCTAACAAAATATTATGAACAACTATATGCCAAATTAGATAACTTAGAAAAAATGAAAAAAAAGTCCTAAAAAGACCCAAATTACCAAAAGCAAATCAAAAGAAAGAGAAAATGTAAACAGATCTAAAAGTAAAAATATTGAATCAGTAATTAAAATTTCCCATAATGAAATGTCCAGGCTTAGGTGGCTCCACCATAGAACTCTGCCATTTTAAGAAGAAATAATACCAATTCTTCATAAAGTTTTCCAAATATATAAGAGAAGAAAAAACTTCCCAATTCTCTTCAAGGCCTGTATTATACTGATACAAAACCAAGCAAGACGTCACAAGAAAATTACAGACCAATATCTCTTATGAATATAGATGTAAAAATCCTCAGCAAAATAACAGCAATCCAAATCCAGAAATATATAAACCGGATTACACACCAAGACAGAGTATAATTAATTCCAGGAATGTCCAGTGGTTTATCGTCTGGAGATCAATTAATATAATACATTATATCAATTCAATAAAAAATAAAAATCATCTGGTCATCTCAATAGATTCAAAAACATTTGACAAAATCTAGCAGCTCTTCATGTTAAAAACACTAAAAAATTAGTAATAGATGGAAAGTTCTTTAATGTAAGAAATAATAGAATTTGAGGCATAAATTGAAATTGAAAGTAAGTAATGGGATAAAGCAGAATTATGTAGATGTCAGCAATGAACAGGAAATAGGTAGTTAAAAAAAAAAAAAAAAGGCAAAGGAAGTGGGATCAGTGAAAGCAGCAGCAAAAAAGAACAGGAATGGAAGATCCCAGGAGAGAATGTGAAGGCCAAGTGACAAATTCATATAATAAAAAAGACTTCACTAAGGACCAATGAAAACAAGTTGCAACCAGAGTAATTAATTTAGTAGACAGGCCTAACAGCTTCCTCCACAACACATGGAGAAATTATAGGGAATGCTGTCTCTTTACCACAGACTTCCATCATTTTCATAGGTTTCTGTATTCCGAGGTACTACATCCTCGGACATTTACGTAGAGGCTGAAAAATAGGGTTCAGAGCTGGGGACACAAGGCCTCAGCACTGAAGGGTTTAGGAAGCTATCTTTGTGACATCATCCCTCTTGCATTCAAAATAATCTAAAAAGTTCTTAAAACATAGGACTGTTTTTCAAAACTGACATTCCCCAAATGGTTTACTTTCTCAGGCCTGAGTTCTTTACATCTAGAAGATTGTGTCAATCACAAACTTAAATTTAGTTACAAACTAATCCAGAATGACACATGGATTAAACACACTATTTAAAATGTGTTTTAAATGCTGAGACCAACAAAATATTTTCAAGCAGATATTAGAAAGGATGGTTTCAGAAAAACAAAACTGCATGTTTTCCAAAATTGTATTAAAATTTTAAAAAGCAAAGAAGGGACAAAATATGACATTGTCATTTCCGTAAAAGGAAATTAAGTATGCTTAGTTACTAATACTATTAGAAATTATTTCTTCATTATATCTGTTGACAACACCTGGCAAGTAAAATATCAAAGTGTTAACATTTTTTCAAATTACTAAAAGTATATACACTTCACCCAATATGATACAATGTACAAAAACCAAAACTGACAACTTTAGAATGTACATAATGAAACTTTTCTTCAAGGGCACGGGCCATGTCACCTTGATTCTCCAAGTAAGATCCAAAATATAAATAAGTATACAAAAAATATCTTTGGGATAATTAAAGATTTTCATATCATGTTACAACAAGATCAAAATATTTTGTGTCTATGCTATCATAAGTTTTTTGAAAAATTCTATTTTTAGTATGGAAAGTAAATGTTGTGTAAAGCATTCTACTACTTTCCATCATCCCCTTTTTACCATAGTAAAATGCAGATAGTAAGAGAAATAAATTTTTTAATTATTTATTGAAGACTTCAGGTTTGTAGAAGAGTGACAGTCTCCTGATTCTAAATCTCCCCTCATCCTCCTAGAAGAACCACAAAATCAATAAAGAGAATTAATAAAGCAACAGAGGACATCTTCAGCTGAGATTTTTATCTAAGACAGATTTCTTCAAAACGACATTCAAAGAAAAGCAACAACAGTATAATGTATTCAAGAAACTTAAGGAAAGAAAGTGCAAAAAAATGTTTAAATGTGCCAGAACTAAGAATACTATACATATATACCCTTCTTGAACCATATACTAGGGTAGTGGTCAGCAAACTATGGTTCATGAGCCTATTAAATATATAGAGTGGCATTGGTTTGGACAGAGCTTCTGCACTAGGCCCAACAGTCCAAATCAAAATGGAGTCACTCATGCAAGTTCCAAGTCATCCAGCAAGTTTGTTTATAGGATCTTCCAAGAAATCAGGAGAGTGAGAAATACAGTAAGAGTCAATCCCCAAACATGACAGTTTTAGCCAGCATAATAGCTCCAACCTTTACAAAGAAAGTAACTTTGAAAAAACCAATCTGCTTTTTTGTATTCTTTCTGCTTTCCCCAGACCAGATTTTTTTCTATAAAGCCAAACTCTTCTGCTCAGCTCATCAGAATAGTCATTGTATTTTATATGAGGCCTTGTCCCATTCTAGAATCCCAAATAAAACACAATTAAGATTTTGTTGTAATTTTGTCTTCGGAAAGGATTAAGCCAATCTGACATCTATTTTTGTAAATAAAACTGCTAAAACACATTTATGATCACTCATTTATATATCGCCAGTGACTATTTTCATACAACATGGTAGTTGTATATTTTCAAAAAAAAATTATCTAACAAGCCTAAAATATTTACCCTATGTACCTTTACAGGAATGGTCTACCAGCTTCATACTAGATTAGAGAATAAGCTTCATTCATCCAAATGACCAGGAAGCTGTGGCAACAGGACTAAGGACAGGTATTTTGAATAATTGTGGGGCTAAAATTAAAGCAAGAGTGGGATCATTTTTCATTAAGAGAGCACACACTACAATCCTAATAGACAAAGAAGACTTCAAGACAAAAAAGCACTAAACAAGACAAGGGAAGAAACTTAATAATTTTAAAAGCCATATTCTAATTGTGGAACTGAGGGGCATACTTACTACACTTCAAAGATGTTGACAGGAATATCACTAAAAATGGTAAAATCAGGAACTCCAGAACTCTTTTCTATCACAAAATTAGCAGAATGAACTTTTTCAGAGCTCTGGGATCTAAAAAAAAATTTCAACAACCAGAACATCACCCACTGAAGAAGGAAGCTGCGTAATTTCCATAAGAGAGCACTTTTAACTCACCTGCTTATACCCACTACTCTGGGGCTCAGCAGGGCCTTGAAGATAACAGTCCACATCCCACATTTCTGGGGCAGGTTCCTGGCACCAGAGGGAGCAATATGGACCTTCTTCTCAAGTACTTGAGATTTTGTGTTTTAATCTGTCTGGATTGATTTAAAGGTTTGCCTTTGTTTCACTTGTCTTAGAGCTCACCCAGAGCAGAAGCAGCTTTCTAGGGGAACTATGTCAAAAAGGTTTTTTTAATTCTGTTTTCATTTTTGTCTTTGCAGTACTGGGGATCAAACCAGGGCCTCATGGTTAATGAGCTCTACCACTGAGCTATACCCCCAGCCCTGTCAAAAGTATTTCAGGGCAAATATCTTGGCCACAGTCATTAAGGCTATGGCAACTAATAAAAAGACCAAAATAAATAAAATAAATAGGGAAGAAAGAGGCTAGAAAACTAGATATTTGAGGGGAAAAGTTCTTTTAAAAATTCCTGTGTATACCAGGGACTCTAGGAGGTACCCGCATACCTAGGACTGGACATATGCTCTAAAAATCCCCACGCTTTCACCTCTAACTGACTTTGTGTTGCATGTAAACAGGAAGCAAAGGTGAAGACAACAAGGCAGAGTTGCTAATGGCTTCTCTATATATTGAAGAAGCGCCCCAACACAGAACCAATCTACAAAGGCTGAGTTTGAAAAATTCGTTTTTAACTCCATGCTTTTGTTTTTTGTTTGGTTGTTTGGTTGGTTGGCTTTATTTTGTTTTGTTGTGGCACTGGGGATTGAACTCAGGGTCTTGTGCAAAGGCAAGCAATCTACCAACTGAGCTATATCCCCAGCACTGACTCCATGGTTTTAAGGAAATCTCTGGCAAATAGCTAGCTACTTACTAAGCTAACAGAAGAGAGAATGTTCAGAGTCCAAACATGAAAAAGAACAGAGAGATTTACAAAAGTAATTCAGAAAAGTCACTAAAACAAATAACCCACAACCAATAACTAAATTAGGGAAGTGAGAGAATATGATTTTCAAAGTTGCCAAGTTACCAAGAAACAAGTTATATAAAGAAACAAATTATGATCCACTAACGGGGGGGAAAAAATGAAAAGAAACTAAAAAAGAAAGTCCCTGAGGAAGCATAGACACTGGCCTTACTAAACTAAGCTTTTAAATCCACTGTGTTAAATGTGCTCAGACTTGAAGGAAACCATGGACAGAGAGCTAAAGGAAGCCAAGAGAACGATATTTAACTATACGAACTAACAATAAAGCATAAGAAATTTTGAAAAGGAACCAAATAGAAATTATGGAGCTGAAAAGCACAATGAAATATTCACTAGTGGGGTTCAACAACAAATTTTTTTGTCCTTTTTTTTCTTTCTTTTTTTTTAAATTTGTTCCAATTAGTTATACATGACAGCAGAATGCATTTCGACTCACTGTACACAAATGGAGCTTTTCATTTCTCTGGTTGTACACAATGCAGAGTTACACCATTCATGTAATCATACATGTACATAGGTTAATAATTACCATCCCATTCTTCCACCCTTCCTACCCCTATGCCCCCTCCTGTTAGCAGCACCCCCTTTCTCCACAGAAAAGTCTTAACAGGGCTTCTTCAGAAATCTTCACCATGGCTGATTTTAGGACTGTCAGCAAGAGACTTTACAAAAGAGTTCAATGTAGATAAACTTCCTATTTTCGTGTTGCCCTATCTTACTTGACCACTGGCCAGGAAGAAACCAGCACTCCAGGTAACCCCCTTACTAATTTTTCACAAACATATCCAGTATACTCGTTTGTAGAAATGTGTAAACAAGGCCTCTGGCCTTGAGCTGGGGCTTCACGAGATGTCTACATTTCTAAGAGAAGAGAAGATACCAATTTGGCTCCATGGTAACAGCTGGCAGGTGGAGGAAAGAAAGGGGAGAAGCAGCTCTCCCCTTCTCAGGTGTTGTCCTTGAAGGGTTAACTTGCCCAAAACAGTGAAGGAAAAAGCTGCTTTTATGTGAACTTCTGCAGACTGTGAACTTCTGAGCCCCTCCCCTTACATGCTGGGTATAAAACTCTGAAACTACCTGAACTCGGGGTTCAGGGGATTAATTAATTACAGCAAAAGCTGTGCCCTCTGAACCTGGCTGCAGCCAAATAAAACTGTTTCCTGCTATCTTCGGTGCCTTGCCTCGTCTGTCCTATAACACTCCCCTACCCTCACTCCCCTCTGCTCAATTCAAAATTCCTCCATTTTTCCCTTGTCCTCACCTCCCACCCCATTAAGGATCAGCATCCACATATTAGAGAAAACATTTGATCTTTGGTTTTTTGGAATTGGCTTATTTCACTTAGCATGATATTCTCCAACTCCATCCATTTACCTTCAAATGCATAATTTTATTCTTCTTTAAGGCTGAGTAATATTCTATTGTATCTACGTACCACAGTTGCTTTATCCATTCATCTATTGAAAGACATCTAAGTTGGTTCCACAGTTTAGCTATTGCGAATTCAGCTGCTGTTGTGAACTGAGCTGTTATAAACATTGATGTAGCTGCATCACTGAAGTAGGATCTTTTAAAATCATTTGGCTATAGAACAAGGAGTGGGATAGCTGGATCATATGGTGGTTCCATTCCAAGTTTTTTAAGGAATCTCCATACTACTTTCCAGAGTGGTTGCACGCATTTGCAGACTCAACAATGTATGAGTGTACCTTTTCCCCCACATCCCCGCCAACACTTATTGATGCTAGTATTCTTGATAATTGCCATTCTGACTGGAATGAAATAAAATCTTAAAGAGTAGGTCTGATTTACATTTCTCTAATTGCTAGAGATGTTGAATAATTTTTCATATATTTGTTGATCAATTATATATCTTTTTCACTTCCTTAGCCCATTTATTGATTGTGTTATTTGGGGTTTTTTTGGTGTTAAGTTTTTGAAGCTCTTTATATATCCTGGAGATTAGTGATCTATCTGATGCCTATTTGGTAAAGATTTTCTCCCATTCTGTTGGCTCTCTCTTCATGTTACTGATTGTTTCCTTTGCTGAGAAGAGCCTTTTTAGTTTGAATCCATCCCATTTATTGATTTTGATTTTATTTGTTGTGCTCTAGGAGTCCTGTTAAGGAAGTCATATCCCTAAGCCTACCTGATGAAGATTTGGGTCTGCTTTTTCTTCTATTAGGTGCAGGGTCTCTGGTCTAATTCCTGAGTTGAGTTTTGTGCATGGTGAAAGATAGGGGTTTAATTTCATTTTGCTGCATATGAATTTCCAGTTTCCCCAGCACCAATTATGGAAGAGGCTATCTTTTCTCCAATGTATGGTTTGTTTGTTTTTTTTTGGTGCCTTTGTCTAATATGAGATAACTGTATTTATGTGGGTTTGTCTCTGTGTCTTCTATTCTGTACCATTGGTCTACATGTCTGTTTTGTTGGCAATACCGTGCCAATTTTATTACTATAGTTCTGTAGAATATGTTAAAGTCTGGTATTGTGGTGCCTCCTGCTTCATTCTTCCTGCTAAGGATTGCTTTGACTATTCTGGGTCTCTTATTTTTCCAAATGAATTTCATGATTGCTTTTTCTTTTCTATGAGGAATGTTGTTGGGATTTTAATTGGAATTGCATTAAATCTGTATAACACTTTTGGTAATATGACATTTTGACAATATTAATTCTGCCTCTCTAAGAACAAGGGAGATGCTTCCATCTTCTAAGGTGATCTTTAATTTCTTTCTTTGGTGTTCTGTAGTTTTCATTGAAGAGGTCTTTCACCTCTTTTGTTAGGTTTATTCCCAAGTTTTTTGTTTGTTTGTTTTTTGAGGCTATTGTGAATGGGGTAGTTTTCCTAATTTCTCTCCCAGAGGATTCATCACGGATGTATAGAAATGCATTTGATTTATGAGTGTTGATTTTATATCCTACTACTTTACTGAATTCATTTATTAGTTCCAGAAGTTTTCTGCTGAAATTTTTTTGATTCCCTAAATATAAAATCCTATAGTTGGCAAAGAGTGATAGTTTAAATTCTTCTTTTCCTATTGGTATCCCTTTAATTTCTTTCTTCTAATTGCTCTGGCTAGAGTTTCAAGGACTATGTTGAATAGAAGTGGTAAAAGAGTGCAACCCTGTCTTGTTCCAGTTTTTAGAGGAAAAGCTTTCAATTTTTCTCCATTTAGAGTGATGCTGGCCTTGGACGTAATAGCTTAGATAGCTTTTAAAATGTTCAGGTATGTTACTACTATCCCTAGTTTTTCTAGTGTTTTTAACATGTAGGGGTGCTATATTTTGTCAAATGCTTTTTCTGCATCTATTGAGATGATCATATGATTCTTACCTTTAAGTTTATCAATGTGATGAATTACATTTATTGATTTCCATATGTTGAACCAATCTTGCATTCTTGGAATGAACCCCATTTGATCATTGTGCATTCTTTTTAATATGTTTTTGTATGCAATTTGCCATAATTTTATTGAAGAATTTGGCATCTATGTTCATCAGGGATATTGGTCTGAATTTTTCCTTCTTTGATGTGTCTGCTTTTGGTATCAGGTTGATACTAGCCTCATAGAAAGAATTTGGAAGGATTCCTTCCTTTTATATTTCATGAAATAATTTGAGGAGTATTGGTATTAATTCTTCTTTGAAGGTCTTGTAGAACTCACATGAGAATCCCTCTGGTCCTGGGCTTTTCTTGGTTGGTAGGGTTTTGATGGCATCTTCTATTTCATTGCTTGAAATTGACCTATTTAAATTGTGCATGTCCTCCTGATTCAGTTTGGGCAGATCATATGTCTCTAGAAATGTGTTGATGTCTTCAAGATTTTCTATTTTACTGGAGTACAATTTTTCATAAAAGTTTGTAATTATCTTCTGTATTTCAATAGTATCTGTTGTGATATTTCCTTTTTCATCATGAATTTTAGTAATTTGAGTTTTCTCTCTCCTTTTCTTTAGGGTGGTTAAGGGTTTGTCAATTTTATTTATTTTTTCAAAGAATCAGCTTCTCGTTTTGTCTATTTTTTCAGTTGTTTCTTTTGTTTCAATTTCATTTGATGTTAGTCCTGATTCTAATTACTTTCTGTCTTCTACTTTTGGTGTTGGTTTATTCTTCTTTTTCTAGGGCTTTGAGATATAATTTTAGGTCATTTATTTTCTTTTTAAGATTTTCTTAATATGTACACAATATCTTTATATTTATTTTTAGCTGGTGATGATGATCGAACCCAGTGCCTCACATGTGTGAGACAAGCTCTCTGCTGCTGAGCTATAAGCCCAGCCCCAGGTCATTTATTTTCAACAGCAAATTTGAGCAAGCAGAAAACAAGTCATCAAAGTTGAAGACAGGACAATTGAAATTACACAATTTGAGATGAGAATAAAAAAGGAATAAAAAAAAACTAATAGAGTCCCTGTAGGATACTACCAAGCACTACATATAATGGGAGTTCCACAAGAGGGAAGAAAGAGGCCAGAAGATTATTTGAAGAAATAATGACCAGGAGTTTATCAATTTTGACTTTTTTTAAAAAAAATTACTCTACGCATCTAAGAATCACAATGAACTACAAATAGAATAAACTCAGAGACTCCCAAGGCACGTTATCATCAAAATTTCAAAGACAAAGGCAAAGAATCTTGAAAGAAGAGTGAGAAAGAAGTAACTTGGCACACTAAGATTAGCAGCTGACTGCTCATCAAAATTTATGAAGTGTCCAGGCATGGTGGCACACGCCTATAACCCCAATGGTTTGGGAGGCTGAGGCAGAAGGATTTAAGTTCAAAGCCAGCCTCAGCAACTTAGGGAGTCCCTAAGCAATTTAGCAAGACCCTGTCTCAAAATAAAAAAAATTAAAAGGGGAGTAGGGCTAGGGAATGTGGCTCGGTGGCCACTGAGCACCCATGGGTTCAATGCCTGCTACAATAAAAAGAAAAATCATGGAAGGCATACCACAAGATGGTGAATGACATATCCAAAGTTACAAAAGACTGCCAATTAGGAATTCTATACTCAGAAAAATCATTCTTCAGAAATGAGAAAAAGTTTAATGGGTAGAGTTTCAGTTTTGCAAGATGAAAAGGTTCTGAGACAGGTTGTAGAAACATTACTCATTCTTAAAATGATGAAGATCATACATTTTATGTTATGTGTATTTTACTGCAGTTATGTAAAAGTTAATTAAAAGGAGAACTTAAGACTTCCCAGATAAACAAAAACTACAAAAGTCTGTCATTAGTAGATCTGCCCTACATAAAATATAGTGGGGGGACAGTGTTTGCAGTGTAGGGATGGAATGAAAAGACAGCAGACAGTAACTCAAAGCCAAATGAAGAAATAAAGACCATGGTTAAGGTAACTACACAGGTAAATATAAAAGCCAGTACTACTGTATTTTTTATTTATAACTCCTCTTGTTTCTCCTATATTATTTAAAAACCACATTCTACAATGTACACATGCATTCCCTAAATGACTATATTTAGAAAAAAAATTAGTAAACTGGAAAATGAAATCAGAAGACTGAGTAACAATGACTATGGTTCATGCAACCAAATGAGATCTATCACACTTTATTCTAAACCAGACATCTCTGATTTGTATTTCATGTGGAAAAGATCTAAAAGTGAGCTGAAACCCAAGCAAACGGGGAATCAGAGTCTAACATGAAAGATCACCAGGCAGAAGCAAGAGACCTAAGTTGTTATACTGTTGGCTCTGCTAAAAATTCCCAGTGTCACTAACTTCTCTAGGTCTTTAGTTTCCCATTTGTGAAATTAGGAAAATATAATATTTTATAAGAAATGTGTATGAAGAAAAAAGAAACCAGATGACATAAAATTCTTTAAGTTCTTAGGTAAGTAAAGCAGCAGGCAAGTATAGAGCACTATCATTACTACTGGCATCAGAACATACAAGTAGTTCCTTACTCACCTGATGATGCTGGATGTTTCTTATGTTACATGAAAAGTTCTGGTAGAGCTGAAACTTATCAACGTCTTTCTCATTTACCTTTTTTGAGGACACTTTTGCCAGAGATGACTGGATACAAATGTATCTATTTTGGCACCTGCTCAGATACACAAATGTTCAAAAAAAATTAATATTTTATTTACTTAGTTAGGTACTGGGATTGAACCCAGGATGCTATACCACTAAATTACATTGCTGGCCATTTTTATTATTTATTTTGAGACAGTCTTGCTAAGTTGCTGGGGCTAGCCTCAAACTTGTGATCCTCCTGCCTCAGCCTCCCAAGTTGCCAGAATTATAAGCATGTATCCAACTAATAAGTACCTCAGTAGAACAAAAATAAGTTATATGGAAATAAGGATAGCAAAAAAATTAAGCCATTACCAAGTGCAATGTGTTTAATGATGCCCAATTATGAAAACAATAGTATTATTAACCCATCATAAGGACATTTTGCCTACCATGCTAACATATATCCTACAGAACTGTTTATGTATCAACCCAATATGCCTAAATGAGTTCAAATACCATTTAGTTACGCAAGAGACCAAAACTATCATAGGAATCAGACTAATAACTATAGTCTAAATATCATCCTTCTCTAACCACTGAATTAGGCAGTCACAGTCAATTAAAAGCTAAAAAAAAAAAAGAAAGAAAGAAACAAAAGGATGTACCAGAATAGCTTCCTATAATAATTTATAAAACCGAGACAAATTTCAGTTGCATAATTACTCACACACACCCAAAACAGTTAATCTAATCACTTTTCCTACTTCAACCCATTCCTGCTAGGACCACTGAGAATACAGAAAAGTTCTCTTCCTTGAATTAACAAAACCCCTAATGCAACAGCAATCAACTGGTTCATCCCCTTTCCTCTCTCCGCAAAGTCATATAGCTGGAGGTATGGAAGGACACAGAGCAAAAGCAAATCTCTGGCAGAAACCTACCATTTCTTTTGATAGATAGCAGAAAAAGAACAACAGGGTACATAAAAATAAGGTTTTATAGGCTGGGTTTGTAGCTCAGTGGTGGAGCGCTTGCCTAGCACATGTGAGGCCCTGGGTTCAATTCTCAGCACCACATTAAAAAAATAAATAAATAAAATAAAGATGCATCGGGCTCGGGTTGTGGCTCAATGGTAGAGCACTTCCCTAGCATATGTGAGGCACTGGGTTCAATACTCAGCACCACATATAAATAAATAACTTTGACAACTAAAAAACATTATGTAAAAAATTTTTTTAAATAAACAAATACAGATGCATCAACAACTAAACAAAAAAAATTAACTACAGTTTTAAAGTAATGCCTTTTTAAGGCATACTCATACATTGCTGGTGGGACTGCAAATTGGGACAGCCAATATGGAAAGCAGTATGGAGATTCCTTGGAAAACTAGAAATGAAACCACCATTTGACCCAGCTATTCCTCTCCTTGGTCTATATCCAAATGACTTAAAAACAGCATACTACAGGGACACAGCCACATCAATGTTTATAGTAGCACAATTCACAATAGCTAAACTATGGAACCAACCTACATGCCCTTTAGTAGATGAATGGATAAAAAAAAAAATGTAGTATAAACACACGATAGAATATTACTCAGTAATAAAAGAGAATAAAATCATGGCATTTGCAGGTAAATGGATGGAGTTGGAGAAGATAATGCTAAGTGAAATTAGCCAATCCCAAGAAACCAAATGCCAAATGTTTTCTCTGATATAAGTAGGCTGATGCATACTGGGGTAGGGAGGGGGAACATGGGAGGAACAGACGAACTCTAGATAGGGCAAAGGAGTAGGAGGGAAGGGAGGGCGCACGCAGTTAGAAATTGATGGAGGGATGAGATGGACATCATTATCCAAAATACATGAATGAAGACACGAATGGTGTGAATATACTTTGTATACAACCAGAGATATGAAAAATTGTGCTCTATATGTGTAATATGAACTGCAATGCATTCTACTATCATACATAACAAATTAGAATAAAAAAATTTAAAAAAATTCGGAGTTGCCAGATATGTCTTCTTTTCATACAACTACTGATATATTTTTAAATGAAATAAATTAGCATCTTACATCTAAAAAATTTCCATGAAGCAAAGACTTGAGAACAATTATCTAGCCAATTCAGTTAGGAGAAATACATATATTTTCCCTTGATGTCTAAAGTCAGAGTTGTTTGGATTAAATCTAAACTGTTTAGGGTTGCATTATCTACCCATTATACAATTTTTGTGTTATAATCCCCAAGCTGATGCATTAAAGCTTCAGAAATATTTTCATAAACATAAAAAGATGTTCATACAATCCTGTTAATTTTTTAAAGGTTTAATTTTCATGCAATACAATCTATCCTAGTATATTAGTGAATATGCATAGAAAAGTATATTGTGAGTAAGCACTCTTAGAAATCTACAACAGTAGTTAAGAATGGTAACTGAGTATGTGGCTAAAAATTATTTTTGCTTATCTGTACTTGTTGACTTTTTAAATTGTTAAAATTAGAAAAGCAAAAGATGGTCATTTATAAAATCTAAAAGTAACATAGAACTATTAAAAAAAGTATATGTTCCTTTTTACTGACAGCTACCCCACATGATATCCCATCTCTTGGAATCCTCTGTCTTCTAAGGAGTGAACATTTTTATGTGCTTTATAAATATTTTCTATGTCTCTTGTATAAAAATATAGGAATTTGTTTATATTATAGGATTATGCTTGAATTTCTATTTTAATTTATCATATACATTATTCCATATGTGTAAAATTCTATTTACTAGGTAAACTTTTATACTTTATGCAATTGGTATGTATTACTAATGTAGGAAGAAAATAAACTTTATTTAAAAAAACTCTTTTTAAAGTAATGCCTTTTTTAAAATGAGGCATAAAATCCATGAGCCCAAATAGGTCTAGCAAAGAGTTTTAATCTCATAAATGCAGATTGTGATGCAATGGATAGATAAGCTGCTCTCCCCAGAAGCCAAAATTCATTTTAAGGTCAGTGCTTTTATCCATATCTCATATCACACATTCTGAAGATAACGCAATTGCCAATAAACTCCATAAATTAACTATTATAAAATTAAACCTGTACATCACAATTAACATGTTTAAGAAATAAGCGTAAATCTAAATAAGCATAAATCTCTAGTAGATGTTATGTAAATGCAGTGGTTTCTAAACTGTGTTCATCAGAGCTCTCCATTGAGGTGCCTGGGTTTAACAAGATGATTAGATAGAGTTCCAGGCTCCCTGACCATAATTCAATTAAAACATCTTTTCTTTTATCTGTTCTATATATTAAGGTTCTGTTGTTTGAAAAAAGTGATCTGATACTAGGGGAAAAAAAGTCTGAAGACAGTTGTTAATGAACACTGGTGTTAGCAGTAACCATGTGACCCTTAACAACAAAAGCCCACAAAGCAGAAAACTCTATGAAAGAGTTACTCACAATTTCCGAATGAAATCAAGCGTGTCTTTGTCTTTAGCAATCATGTCTGCTAAAATATGCTGCACTCCTGTTTCAATATCCTGGAGTGCTGACAGCCCTTTAGGTGAAGGGTAAGAGGGAGAACAAAAACACAAAGTATAAAGATTGCTTTTAATGCCTGTAATTACCACATTATTTTAAATCCTAGTCGAAATAAAATTTTAACTTAACAAACTTAAGACAGAAAGATATCATAACAATGACTAGCTTCCATATGCAACAAAAGAGAGCCTCCAGAAGCAATAATGTAGGGCCTTCCCATAATATATTGCCTACTAGTAAAAAGGCAGGTTTGGAGACAGCTGCCTGATCTGCTCCTGGTTCTAATACTAATTGTGGAACCCTGGGAAAGTTCCTTAACTTCTGTACCTCAAGTTTTCTATAAAAATAATAGTAATGCTTTCATAAAGTAGTTGCAAAAATTAAATGAGATGGTAAATATGTAGTAAGAGTCATCTCCCAAGGTTCATAATTTTTTCAATTGTTACAAAAACTCTCCTTACAAGCAATTTTATTACTACTCCTATTTTGGATTATAAAACATTTATTTACATTTTCAATGACCCAGCTGAATTTCTTAAATCTCACAAACATAAAACAAAAGCTATAGTGCAAATATTCATCTTCAAAATAAAATTGTCTCTCAGTGATGCACTATGTTCTCTCCAAGTGCTTTAGATTTGCTAATTTACAGAACTCACTCTTATTTATCATGGCCCCTGTGAAATCAAACTATATAGACAAATGTCATTTGCATTGCCTTCCTTCATTTCCTTTGTCTTTATTGTTTTATTTGCATTAAAAGTGTTTTGGTGGTGTTGTTTTACACAAAAGCTTAAATTACACAGCACTGAGTCCGTTGTTCATGTATGTTTTTCTGTGGGCACAGTTTTAATAAGGAAGAGGCATAAAAGCCAAAGAGAACAGAAAAACAGATTTACTATGACCTAATTAATAAAAAAGCAAAATGCCTTATTGTTATTGTTATGATAGTTAATGTAGTTGTGATAGCAGTTAATTGTAACTACTGAAGTAATTGTGTTTAAAGAAATTCAAAGAGAAATTTTACTGTGGAAATTAATAGAAATTCTATTTCCATTTGAAGAGAATTTCTCTATGAAGAAAATTTCAGAAACAAATTAACTTTACAAGGTGGAAGACTATATGTAAAAGACTTAGAACAGCTCTAACATAGTAAGCACTCAATAAATGTTTGCTCCTGTGTTAGCTATCTCCCTACATCAGCCTTCACCTAGTGCACAGAGAATGATTATTCTCTGTGGTTATCATCTCTATAGTTATTCTCTATGCACTACTTCTAGGATACTCAAATCACCTTGAAGGTCATTACACAAAAGTCTTATGAGAACATCATGGTAATGACTAAAGATGGAATCTACAATGATGTATAGAATAGAAAGAAAAAATTATACATGTTGCTATAAAAAGAGCCTTTGAAAGGTGGCCAGCGGTAGCGCACCTGCCTGGCATGTGTGAGGTACTGGGATCAATTCTCAGCACCGCGTATAAATAAATAAAGGTCTATCAACAACTAAAAAACATTTTAAAAAAGGCCCCATCACATTGGGGGAATACAGTTAGAGAACCTTATGTAGTTACTGAACCTTTCATAATTAAAATTACATTAGAGCTCTAGTACAATGGTTTGTGAAATAGTCTGAAGACCTGAAAATGAAACTATACTAGGTACTTGTTAAATATACAGATTTCAAATTGGGGTGTTATCCAGTGGTAGAGTACCTGTTAGTATGCACAAAGCTCTAGGTTCAATACCTGGCATGTATGCGCGCGCACGCGCACGCACGCACACACACACACACACACACACACATCCTCAAACTATGGGATTGTATTGTTTCACAGAGCATCCCAAATGATTCTGAAACTCATTAGACTTTTAAAAACCACTGTTAGGGAGGTACCTTGAGCTAGCTCTACAGCAGTGGTTCTCAGTGGGAGGCAGAAATTATCAGAATCATTTGGGAAGATCTTTCATATCACATACCACTCTCAGCCCAGAGAATAATTGAAAAAAATGAGTCTTGTGTGTTTTGAAAAATTCCTTCTCCAGTCAAAGAGAATTGATTTTAGAGGTGCATAATATAGCCAAAGACAACAGGAGTTCCTAAACTTCAGTCTTTCAGTGAAAACAGGAGGAAATTAAGTCCATAGAATCAGAAAATCCTATTCATTGTCTTACAATGTAATCTTTCTAGCCAGAGACTCTCCAGATCTCCACACCTGAAAAAAAAACTGAAAAGTCCTAGGGGCTGGGGTTGTGACTCAGCGGTAGAGCACTTGCCTCGCATGTGTAAAAAGCACTGGGTTTGACCCCCAGCATCACATAAAAATAAATAAATAAACAAAATAAACATGTTGTCTCCATCTACAACTAAAAAACATATATATAGAAAAAACTGAAAAGTCAACATTTCATTTCTCTCTTACTACACTTAGGCAACCTCCTCTTACATTCAACAAAACAATCAGCTACTCCTTGTGTACAGTATGGATCGCCTAGGACACAGTCCATCTGCTGTATAGAATAGCTGTGATTCAAACCAAATTCTGTTAGTCTGTAGCAAGCAACAAGTGTCTTCCACTGGGAAAAAAAATCTGAAATATCCAGTTTCTTAAATATTTCTTGAGGAATAATGAAAATACTTTAGAAAAATAGTAATTAAAAATGATCGTGTGTATATGCACAGGAAAAACAGTGAAGGGGCAGTGAGACAGGAAAAAACATTTCAAACTTTTAAAAGCAGTACCTGGCTTATTTAGAATTAATTATAATGCTTCTACATTTACGATCAGGATAAAAGAATAAAGCAAACAAAGTCTTGATATGTTTGCAAGTACTACTTGTGTTGGCTCTGAGGTATTCATCCACGTGATCAGAAGTATCACTACCTGTTATCCATCATCATGTATTCCAGGAGCTACACCACATATGACAATCAAGAGACATAGTTATTAAAAACCTACCCAATAGGAACTCAGTATGTGTGAGAACTAAGGAGATCTTTAGTCCAAAGGGGGTGGGAAGAAGAAGGAAAAGAAATTAATCATTAGGAAAAAAATCTGTGTGCATCTAACATACCAAAAGCTCCAACATTCCATTCTAATAAAACATTCCATGATGGGCACAGACAGTTTCCACTGTGATTAACCTTAAGGTTTGGCTATTCAATCTCAGCTATTATTAAAATATTAAATATTGCAACCATTTGAAATTTTAACTTTAAATACACATTAAAAAATTAAAACATGTGAATGTTACTTATTTCAAACCATCTCTAAATTCAAATATTACTATTTTGCTTTTCCTTTTCATTGTTGTCTTTTCCAAAAGATATTAAGATGAGTTTGTATGAACAATATTTGTATTTTACAGACACACACAAATCTACAATTTCTGGATTATTTAAATCTAAAAATGAGTTATGGTATGCTATTATTCTCTACAGTTAAGTACAAAGTGTGAATTTTGTTATCAGAGGCTGCCCCCTACAGACATTTATGTCTCCCATTCTAAAGAATCAACAGAAGGCTGAAGAAACTACAATGAAGACAGAGACATACAGCTCAAAGCTGCAGTTATTTCAAATAAGGTAGGCTGACTAAACCTTGAGATCCAGTGAATAAAAATGAAAATTAGTTAACAATATTATGTACTGGAAATTTACTAAGAGAATAATCTTTAGGTGCCCTTACTACAAAAGAATAAAAAAGGCAACTGTGAAATAATGAATATATTAATTTGATTATCAAGCACAGTACTGTTTTACTATAGTAGTCATTTATGTACATACATACACACACACACACACACACACACACTCACAAATATGTTTGTGTATAAATATCAAAACATCTTGGAGACAAGCACGGTGGCAAACACCTGAAATCCCAGCAACTTGAGAGGTTGTAGAAGGAGAATCACAAGTTCAAAGTCAGCCTTCAAATAATTAAGACCCTGTCCCAAAATTTTTAAAAAGGGCTGGGATAGAGCTCAGTTGAAGAGTGCCCCTGGGATCAATCTCTAGTACCATAAAGCAAACAAAAAAAAGATCACATTGTATACCTCATACACAAAAAAAGTTTTTAAAACATAAACTTTTTTTTAAAAGAATATCAATCTCCCACTCAATCGAAAAAGCCATCCTGATAAAAAGTAATTCTTATTCAGAAAGTTCTCACTCTTGGGCTCATTTTGACAATAAAACCAGAGAACCTTGACATGAATCAACTAGTTTCTTTGAATTTTCCTTCAAAATCTCTCTCTCCTTTACTCCCTCCTTCTCATTTTCTCTCACACACAATGGACAGGAAGATCTCCTGGGATGTAAATTTAGAAAAAGATACTTTACCTCTTAGAAAGTATAGGAGTGTGGCTTTAATTTATACTTCATGCATGTCAGAAGTGTTGAAAGTCTTTATAAAGAGGAGGTCTGGGTTGTATAATTAAACAAATTTTTAGAAACAGTATAAAAGCTTTAAAAAACAACGTAAGAGAATCTTTATAACTTCAGGGTATGAAGAGATTTCTTTAAAAAGGGGAAGAAAGCACTTATTAAAAAGTAATAATAATAGGGGTTGGGGTTGTGGCTCAGCGGTAGAACACTCATCTCTCACATGCAGGACCATGGGTTCAATCCTCAGCACCACATTAAAAAATAGATAAGTGAAATGAAGGTATTGTGTCCAACTACAACTAAAAAATAAATAAATATTTTTTAAAAGTAATAATAAACTAATACCTTATATTTACCAAGAGATGACATAAAGAAAGTCATCTTTTTTTGAAAAGATTACAACACACATTATGTAACAAAGAATACGTAAAAAATATGTACATATTCATAAGAAAAAGAGAAACAACATAAAAGAAAAATGGGCAAAAGACTAGAACAGGTACTTTATCAAAAGAGGAAAGGTGAATGACTAAGCAACAGGTCTACCAGGATCTGTTTCATTAGAATCACTTAGTATTTATATGCTATAATATTCCTTTGTATGGTCATTACTTAATGACAGCACTTGTTAGCATAAAGTTTGAAGTAAGAAAAAAAAGAAAGGAAGGAAGGAAGGAAACAGGGCTGAACTCTTTAAGTAAAGCTGGTACCTTTAACATCAGGTCTAATGTAAGACAGCAGATTAAGCTCCCCTGGCTTCTCCAGCAGGGTCCAGGCTGCTCTTTCTAATCCCAGCTGCTTTGCTCTTTGGGCTTTGGTGCCTTTGCTCCCAGTTTTATAGGGAGCAGACTAGGAAAAAAAGGGGGGGGGGCATAAAACACTTAGGATTCAGTTTTAAAAAGCAAAAGTTAAAAAAACTAAGATGCAAAATAGAGGACACACTAAGAATTCTGAAGATATCCTTTTCTTAAACCTTTCCCCTTCCTTCAGACATAAATTTGTATTAATTAACTAATACTTATGAAGATGGTGTATGCCTTATCCTATTCTTTATACTTTTATGTATGCTTAATTAGTTATTTGTTTACTTATCTTAAAAACCACCTGACTGCAAGGTCCTCTTCTCAACTCAAGCAAGCTACTCTAAAACTTGTCTGCTTAGGATACTTCTACTTAATCACATTCATTCCTCAACCCGCCACCATCTGGCTTCTAGAAAAGAAACACCTTACTGAAAGTGGTATGACAAAAATCTATGAAGAACCCCTAAGTATATACAGCTTTCAGTTTTATCTCACCAAACCTCCTCCACTTACTTAGTGATTGTTTCCCTCATTCTAAAACTCTCTTCCCTACCTACCGTCCGTGTACCATCAACTCTGGATTATCCCCATAATTCTCTAACCATTTTTTCCATGTCTCTCTAGGTTCTCCCCTCCTCACTTTAAGCTGATGTTGCCCAGTGGCTCATTCTGACCTGCCTACCCACTTAAATAAGTTCTTCCACTCTCATAGTTTCTAACACAACCCTCCTATAGTTATCCATGGGAGACTGGTTTCTGGCATGCCCTTCCCTTCCTCCTGGATACCAAAACCTGATCATGCTCAGGTCTATTATATAAAATGGTATGGCATTTGCATATAATCTATGCATATCATCCTGTATACTTTAAATCATCTCTAGATTACTTAGACCATCTAAAACAATGTAGACATATGTAAATAGTTGTTATATTGTATAGCTTTGGGAATACTAACAAAAAAGTCCATACATGTTCAATACAAATACAACATTTTTCAAATATTTTTGACCAACATTGGTTGAACACATGGATGTGGAACACACAAATAAATAACCGAAGGGCCAACTATACGTAAAGACACTCATATCTAGGTCTCCAGTTTAGCCCTCTCCCTTAAGCTTCACATTATTAACCTACTCTTCTTTCACTTGATGGGGAATTCCTTGGGAGTAAGGACTGCATATTACCCATATTTGTAAACCCAGTGCCTAACACAAAAAAAGTATTCAATAAGTATTTATTGAACAAAGGATAAGTATTTTGAGGAATTAAGTAATGGTGGCTAATAACTTTAGCTTTTTATGTCTTGGTCTTCAATTATAAAAAGACCCAAATCATAATATATTCAGGCATTACATTAAAAGATAAAAAGAGTTCCTTACCACGTGTTCTAGTTCTTCAAAAGTTTTACAGTTCAGCAAGGCTTTTAGTAAGCACTCAGACATCTTCCCTTCCTTCTTAATTTTCTGGATTGTACTATGAACCTTCTTTGCAACAGCCCTGAAAATAAAAACTTTTGTAATATACAAGACCTATACATTAAGACTTTCTTTTTGAGCCTATCTCAAAAAGTTGCAGATAAAGGAAAAGGAATCCTTTTTCCTCTGATTCATTTGAGAATAATACTGCCCCCCCACACATTTTAGTGTGTTATTTCCTATAAAAAAATCTACAAAATTTTTGAGATGTTGAGAGCCACAGCCGAAGGGGCCCCAGCAAACTTCCAGCTGCCAGCAAACTTCCAGCTGCCGGCTGATGATTGGCTCACAGCGGCCCCAGCAACATCTAGCTGATTGGCTCCTCGGCCCCAGCAACATCTAGCTGATTGGCTCCTCTGCGGTGATGCTCATTGGGCTGTTTCCCTGCCCTTTCAGACCACGGAGCTGCTCATTGGGGGACTTTTTTGGCTCCGCCCACGTGACCCAGCCAATCAGCCTCAAGAGCAGGAGGATTGTGGGAGGTGGAGAGAAGCTTGTGGGGGAGAGAGAGGCTTGTGGAAAGCCAGTGGTGGCAGTTGAGGCTCTGAGGGTTTTTCCTGAGAGGCTGTTTTGTTTGGTGTGTGTGGTTCTAAAAATAAAGTTAGTTTCTTTTGACAAGTGGCTCCTGATTGTGCCCAGCCAGACTGCGGCATTTCGCCTAGCCGTCTCCTTGCAAAATTCCTCATTGGCAANCAGTCGCTCCCAGTACGGGCCATCAAATGCCGCAGTCTGGCTGGGCACAATCAGGAGCCACTTGTCAAAAGAAACTAACTTTATTTTTAGAACCACACACGCCAAACAAAACAGCCTCTCAGGAAAAACCCTCAGAGCCTCAACTGCCACCAGCGGCTTTCCACAAGCCTCTCTCTCCCCCACAAGCTTCTCTCCACCTCCCACAATCCTCCTGCTCTTGAGGCTGATTGGCTGGGTCACGTGGGCGGAGCCAAAAAAGTCCCCCAATGAGCAGCTCCGTGGTCTGAAAGGGCAGGGAAACAGCCCAATGAGCATCACCGCAGAGGAGCCAATCAGCTAGATGTTGCTGGGGCCGAGGAGCCAATCAGCTAGATGTTGCTGGGGCTGCTGTGAGCCAATCATCAGCCGGCAGCTGGAAGTTTGCTGGCAGCTGGAAGTTTGCTGGGGCCCCTTCGGCTGTGGCTCTCAACACACAAAATGATCTTTAACACCAAATAATTAATAATGATGCATTATCATCATCTAATACTCAGACCTGAGGCCTTATCCAAGTTTCATCAACTGTTTGAACAATGTCTTTGATAGGGTGCAGTGGTATACACCTGAAATCCCATCTACTCAGGAGACTGATGCAGGAGGATTGCAAGTTCAAGGCCAGCCTCAACAACTTAGCAAGACCCTATCTCAAAATGAAAAAAAATAACAAGGGCTAGTGATATCACTCACTGGTAGAGTACTCATGGGTTCAATCCCTAGTACCGTAATAATAGTCTTTTGTAGTATATTCACTTCAGAATTACAAGTTCCACGTATCTCGTTTCCTTCAAAATCAAGGCCTTAATACTTTTAAATGCTGTAGGCAAGTTATTCTGTGTGAAGTCCCAAAGTTTAGGTTTTTCTGATGTTTCCATATAGTTAAACTCCACTGGTGTCTCCTTGCAGGAACAGCTTAGAAGTGACTCTGGTCTTTTACCACAACCCATTAGGTGGCAAGTAATTTGATTTGTCCCATTACTAATTAATTTTGATCCTTATATTATCTGATGTCTGTAGGTTTCTCCACAATACAGGTACTCTTTATTCCCTCTGTAATTAATGTTTTGTGTAGAGGTGCTTTGAGACTATGTAATTATCACATTCCAGATTAAGGTTTCAATTTACGCACAGATTCATTTATATTACTCTAAATTTGTGGTTTCTTTTTTATTTAGTTGTAATAATCCATTGCTATCATTTATTTTAATGGTCATATTGTCCCCAATGTAACCAGACATAACCCCTTCAAGCTTGCTGCTGTATCCTTCTGACATGTCTCCACCATTGTTTGAACCCCAAGTTATTCTTATTCTCTGCTACAAGATATTCCAGGCTCATCCTTTACATTCTCTGTCCCAGCCCTGGAATCAGAAGAATGGCACTTAGAAACCAAGTTATGGGTATTAGGTGTGCTCACTGCTATGGGAGTATCATTACTCAAGATGGGCACACCTAGCACCCACAACTGGTTTCTAATACCATTCTCCACTAAAAAGAAACAGGATTTCATGTAAAAATGCTGATTCCAGGAATCAACATACAGGAATCAATTTACAAATAAGGGGAAGGGAAGTGTATAGTAGTTTTCCCCACTTTACAATGGTTTTTCTCTGTGAATATACAATTCTCTTCCTATATATAATGGATCTCACCCTATTTCATTCCCTATTCCTATTTATAGGTTCTGTTTAATAAGGGTATTACTAGAGTGATGGGTAAAAGTTAACAATAATGATTACAAAGAATTGATAGAAAAAAAATTAAATCTATTTATATTAAGAAAAATATTGAAGAAGATTGTCAATTAAAGGAAAAAAATGTGAACTATGAAATTTTAATTTACAACTTTTACATCTTTTATAATCCTGGTAACCCAAGCCATTCGCTATCAGGGTCATTTTGACAAAAGGCTAATATTCTAATGGCCAGCATATAAGGAAAAGGAAAAAAAATTCAGGAGACTTTCCTTACTATCCAGAGGTATATTACTTAATTCCCTTTCTAACAGCCATCCATACTAATATATTTTAACTCACAACTAATTTTATATTCACAAACACACATACACACATACACACACATAACTGAAACAATGTTTCATGAAACAATATTTTCCTTTACCACATAAACTGTGCCCTTATGTTTTCCATTTTATTTTTTAAATGGGATGAATTATTGGTTTCACTTTTCATATACAGGTAACATTTAATGGATTGAAAATTAATATTCTAGTTATAGAACATGCTGAGCTTAAGTCTGGAGATTCCTCAGAAAACTTGGGATGGAACCACCACTTGACCCAGTTATCCCACTCCTTAGCATATACCCAAAGGACTCAAGATCAGCGTGCTATAGTGACACAGCCACATCAACATTCATAGCAGCTCAATTCACAATAGCTTTTAGCTATGGAACCAACCTAGGTACCTACAAAGATGAATGGATAAAGAAAATGTGGTACATACACACAATGGAATATTAGTCAGCCACAAAGAAGAATGAAATTATGGCATTTCCCAGTAAATACATGGAAATGGAGACTGTCATGCTAAGTGAAATAAGCCAATTCCAAAAAAAACAAAAGCCAAATGTTCTCTCTGATATGCAGACGCTGACTCACAATGGAGGGAGCATGTCACTGGATTGGGGGTGGGGGGGCGCATGTATGGGGATGCGAAAAACAGTAGAACAAACCAGACATAACGTTCGTATATTCACATATGAATACATAACAAGTGTAATTCCACATCATGTACAACCACAAGAATGGGAAGTTATACTCCATGTTTGTATGATATGTATTTGGACATATCATACATACATGGTATATATCTCTCTCTCTCTCAATATAAATATATATTTATATATTTATATTGAGAGAGAGTGTGTAAATAAAAAATAAAAGAAAATGCAGAGCTTAAGAAAAAGTAGAGATCATATGTCTCATTACCAAAAAAGAAATGTAATGGAAAAAGATCTTCTAAGCCTCAATGTTTCCACTTATATCAAGGAATATTCCTTTAGTAATAGTTAATGTATTCCTCCATTAACAGAAACCCAAATAATGAAACTCTTTTGCAGAAGGGCTTTTTATAGAAAAAGAAAACATTAATAATAATCTTGACATAAAGTTTCTTTTTGTCCTATACTATAAAATATTGTTAGAATACCTTTAACTTTAAGCAAACCATTCTTGTGTGACACTGTCCCCAAATCCTCAGGCTTTCTTTACTACCTTGCTTTCAACCAAGCAGAAAGCTTACTTAGAATTTGCAAATTACTGGCCTGTAGACAGTTTGTTTGGTCCAGAAACTCCTTACATAAAATTCTAGATTAGCAGCTTCTTTTCACATACAGGAAACTCCAGCAAACTGGGCAGTCAACTCCGCATGTCGTGATTCCCAGGAGATAATTAAGGGCTCCCCTCAGAGACAAGACTTGGGATCCCTAAGTCTTTTTTTTTTTTTTTTAATGTTTAGTTGTAGATAGACACAATACCTTTATTTTATTTATTTATGTGGTGCTGAGAATCAAACCCACGCATTCGAGGCAAGTGCTCTACCACTGAGCCACAATCCCAGCCAGTAATCTCTACTTCTTATCCCCTGATGCTTGATTATACTATCCAGGCTGGAAGATCTACATCTAAGACCATCTGTTTGGCAACTCATTTATGCTTCTGAATTGGCTAATTTATTCTGCCTCTCAAGGAAATATAATTTACTAGACACTAACACTTTAATTATCCTGGCAGTAAAAGAACATCAACAAAAGTAGTAAAGTTGGTGAAGTACAAATTCCCCATACATCACAGAAAGCTTATCAGGATAATTTTACAAGTAACCATTAGTACTTTTTAAAATGGCTTGAAAGAAGAATTATATCCAATTTTAATCAGATCCTTGCTGTAGACCTGAAGAATATACACATCACACATTCCTGTAACAAACATGCAATAAATGCACAAAATGATATACAGTGTTTTAATAAACCATTGTAAGTAATATGGTCACTCTTATATACTTATTACTCATATTGAAGTTATTAAATTATCCACTTTTTAAAAGGTACTTTCCATTCTACAATCATAGAAAAATTACAATCCACTAAAATTAAACTATCCTTATCTTTAAAAAGAATGGAAAAATATACTTCCTACCAAACACTATAGAAATGATCCTTGACTTACAATGAGATTATGGCTCAATAAGCCCATTATAAATTGAAAATATTATAAATCAAACATGCATTTAATATACAAATAATCTAACAAATATAACTTAGCCTAGCCTACCATAAATGTGCTCAGAGCACTTTTTTCAATTGGGCAAAATCATCTAACACAAAGCCTACTGTATAATAAAGTACTGAATAGCTTATATAATTTTTTTAATACCTGTATCCAAAAACCATTGGCAACACTGTGCAGTGTGGAGTGTGGCTTGTTTGCTCTAGTGATCACATAGCTGAATGAAAAAAAACGATCACAAGAAAAACTGTAGGATACAGCTAACCTAGGAAAAAATTAGAATTCAAAATATTCAAAGTATGGCTTCTACTGAATGCTTATGGTTTTAATCATCATAAAGTCAAAAAAACTGTTAAGTCAAAGTATCGTAGGTTGGAGACCATCTGTACTTCCAAAGAACTCTCCATTTAGGGACTTTGTAGTATTAATAGCACAGTTTTATGTAAGCTGTTGAAGAGTTAGACTAAAATGTACTTTTCTGAGTTTCCTGCTGGCAGTCCTGATTTTACCATTTTTTGCTGGCAAAAATGGCAAATCACTTCTATGCATGAAGATGACATCAAACCCTGAGGCACACTCAACTACAAACCACATTTCCACTGATTCATGCCCAAGCTATTCAAACACACACCAGCAGAGGGACTCATACACAACCAAATATGTAAAACAGAGCTGACTGTCCTAAGAGGACCACATTCAATTCTAGAAAAGTAAACTTTGGAACTATTAAAATAAGCTGTCATTCACTTCCTCCCAGTTTTTCCTCATTGGCTTACCAGGTCTCTATTCCCTTACATTAGGTTCATCCCTTCCCAGGTTTCTTACCGTAGCTCCTCTAGGGTTTGTCGAACTTCTCTCAAGGAATCAGCATCAAGGTTATTAATGAGTTCTTTTCGATAACGTATAATGAAGGGAATTGTGTTATCATCATTAAAGAGACGAATGATGTTGGCACAAACCCAAAGTTCAATGTTGGTTCTCTCAGATAAAACCTACAAGTTAAAGATATATAGTGATTTAAAACACTGAAAATTAGACATCTATGTTATATAGCTTCAAATACAGTATTAAATATTGCTTTCCAGGCACTTAGAAAACAAATAGTTTTTAAAGGAAACCATATGAATTATATATATGAACTGGAAGAGCATTTCCAATAATGCAATGATGCTCTTTTCATTTCTCAAAGTAATAGCAAAGATCAAAGAGTTGGTAACTCACTATGTTGGCCTGAGTACAGAGAAAAAGCATTTTTAATCACCACTAGTGACAAGATACAATGGTTTAACCTTTGGAGGAAGAACAATTTGGCAATATCTATCAAAATTTACAATGACTAAATTGTTTGACCCAATAGTTCCACTCCTGGAAATTCATCCTAATATTGACATACCTCTGGTAAATATACTATTTTAAATGATTTTTCTTTTTGAAGAACTGTTTCTAGCATAGTAAAATTCATCAAAAACCTAAATTTACAATGGGGAACTGGTAAATGAATTACAATATGCCCAGTATTGTAGAATACTGTGCGACTATTTAAGAATATAACGCAACCCTAAATGAACTGATAGGGAATGGTTCATAAGAACATGGACCATGATTATTTGCAGGAAAAGTAACTGGTCAGCTGAGGATTAAGATAGGAAGACCCATCTATATTTTTTAAATTTTGTAACATGCACAGATACCACACAGTCAAATAATTAAATTATTTTTAAAAATGAGTCACAGGTCCCAGCAAAATGTACATGTAAGCAGAACAGTCAACCTGGAGAAGAGAAAGAATAAAACTCAACTTCAGTAACTATTCCCAAAGAAAAGAACAAAAGAATTTAAGTTTTATTATAATTTCAACCTGGATGCCCAAGATCTGCCAAAACTTGAGAAGTGGGAGGAACCTCAGGGGAAAAATTATTTAAACATTATAATCAACTAACAAAATCAAGTCAAGATATGACTGAACTCCAGGAACTATAGAGGACACCTCATTCTCTAGGTATCTAAAATTCTGAGACATACATCTCTATTTCCCATTCTGATAGTTTACTACCAAATCTCTGATAAGGGCATCAATTTTTACATCTGTAGTCCTTACTCATCTCAGCAAAAGCTCCAAACACCAACTACTTAACATATTCTCTCAGAAATCTAACTGGGCATTTCGACCTTGAATTTGCAAAGTGTTCTTCCTCTCAAACTTATTCCTCCACTTTCCTCATATAACTAATATCTTTTCAAACAATGCAAGCAGGAAAGTCTTCCATTTCCTTCAACTCTTAAACCAATCCATCATTAAGAACTGGTCAACTCTAACTACAAAATAACTTCCTAAGTCTCTGTGTTTCTTCTGCCCTATACCCCAGTCTATTTCTACTATTTTCTACTGAAATAGCCTGCATTTGCTCCAGTCTCATTTTCTATACAACACCAATAATAGTCTTTTCAAAATGTCTATCTGATCACGTCACTTAACTGATTTTCCATTGCATTTGAAACCCAAACTCTTTGCCATGACCCAAAAGACAGCAGCCTCCCTTTATCAACCTCATCTTATCCTTCCTTCTCCCAATGGTTCTGGAACAAGCCCAGTTGCTTCCCTCTTGAATGAATTCATGAAGCTGCTCCACCATATGGAAATGCTCCTCTTCAGCATTTTCTCTCTTAAACCTGTACCTTTCCCCATTTATTATTCTAGTCAACAACATCGTCATCCACCACAGAGACCTTAAAGGATTTTGTGGTTATCTCCTCCAAACTATGGTTACCTCTTTGTTATGTAGCAGCTATTGGTTTGACAGTACTTGACCCCAATTTCAGCTCCATTTGCTTCAAATAATTTTTATAAGAATTAACAGCCAGGTAAATTAAACCAACCAACATGAAACTCAAGATCTGGACTGGAATTCTGGGCCCCAGTACAATGTCGTCTTCTGGAAAAATACAGTTTGTTGATGTAGATCATGAAGCTGTAACTATTTTGCTATAAAGAAGACAGTAGTACTGAAAGAATAGTAGAAATACACTGACCCCCCAACTTTCCTATTTTGTAGGTCAATAAATCTCCTTTATTTCTTTTTTTTAATATTTATTTTTTGTAATTGTAGTTGGACACAATATCTTTAATTTTTATTTATTTATTTATTTTTATGTGGTGCTGAGGCTCGAACCCAGGGCCTTGCATGTGCGAGGCGAGCACTCTACTGCTGAGCTATAACCCCAGCCCCTCCTTTGTTTCTTAAACTAGTTTAAGATGGGTTTTCTTTTTTTGTAACCAAAAGCATTCTAATTAAAGATGTCAACATCACTGTGGATTCTCTATCACACCCATTTAATCTGTCACCAAGGAGGAGAATAAACTTGTAAGACATCTGTTCCCTCCCCTTGAGCTCCTTTCTCACTAATGAAATATTTTATCTTTAATACATAGTAGTATGTTGTTGTCATTATTATTGTTCTCTATCCATCCAGCCTCTCTGCATGACTACTGATTATATTTTTTAAATATAGATATAATCAGAAACTGCTATGGTTTGGATATGAGGGATCCCCCAAAGCTCCTGTGTTAATGCAGGAATGTTCAGAGGTAAAATGATTAGATTATGAGAGTTGTAACGAATCAAATGTAGCAAGCCAATAGCTGCTATATAACAAAGAGGTAACCATAGTTTGGAGGAGATAACCACAAAACCTTTAAGGTCTCTGTGGTGGATGACGATATTGTTGACTAGAATAACAAATGGGAAAAGGTACAGGTTTAAGAGAGAAAATACTGAAGAGGAGCATTTCCATATGGTTCAGCAGCTTCATGAAGGTATTCAAGTGGGTTCAATCCCCACTGGGTTCAAGTCCCACTACTGGGCTGGGTAGTAACTCTGGGCTAGTGGGGTATGACTGAAGGAGGTGGGCAGAAGAGGGGATGCCCTTAGGGATTGTATCTTGTTCCTTCAGCTCCTCCCTTGCATTCTTTCTGCTTCTAGGCTGCCATAAATAAAGCAATACTCTTCCACCATGCTCTTTTGTTATGTTTGGCCTCACCTTGGGCCCAGAGCAATGGAGTTGGCCCACCATGGACTGAACCTCTGAAACTGTGAGCCAAAATAAACTTTTCCTCCTCTAAAGTGTCCTTGATAGGTATTTTGGTCACAGCAACAAAAAACTAACACAGACCCCTTGTTTTTCTTTTCTTTTTTGAACATCATCCAGTGATTTTAATCTACTTACTGGAAAAGGTGTAACCACGTAGCATAGTTTTAAAATTCCTTCCCAAGTTGAGGCTCAAACTTTTACTGTCCTCAAAGTAGTTAGCAATATAAAAAGGAAGATAAAATATTAACGCAAACAATTACAAATAAAACAGCACATGCCAGACAGTAAGTAGTACCATGCTTTCAGAAAAGAACAAGCTTTCTTTGGGATAATCAAGAGGTGCCTATTGCAGGTGTAGCATTTCACTTGGCCCTTGAAAGACAGGCAAGATTCTGAAAGATGGTAATGAGAAATGGAAGTGACAAAAATGCTCATTTTGAAACTGTGTGATTGTTAGTGTAATGAGAGACTATACTAAATAGATCAGCTGTTGCTGAGTAACAGAATTTAAAGCTAAGCATAGTGGAGCACCAGTGACTGGGGAAGAGGATCACAAGTTTGAGGCTAGTCTTGGCAACCCTGTCTCAAAATAAAATAAAAGAGGATGGGGGGTGTGGCTCAGTGGAAGAAACCCCCTGGATTCAATCCCCAATACCACAAAAAAAAAAAAAAAAAGTCTAAGCCAAAATCCCAGACTCACACTTGGATAATACTAGGTCCTAAGGAATCCAGCTAGCATCACAGGTATTAAGGGAGTATACGTTGCTACTTATGCAAAACTGCTCATTGAAATTAAAACTAACAAAACTACATAAGCAGTCATCACTTTTGGGCCTCCAAATCTCTTCTATGTTGATTTTGTCAAACATTATTTTACTTCATATTACATGTCAAAGGCCATATTAAGCCAGTAATAACCAAGATATTACACTTGATCTTAGCCAAAAGGCCGAGAAGCGATAATAACCAAGATATTAAAAAACCAAGTTCCCAAGGCTGTCAGGGTACATTAGAGGCAGGGCACCTACCTAGCACACAGATCCTATGTTAGATTCTCAAAGCACACACACACATACACACACACACACACACACACACACACACCCCAACTCCCTGTTCTCCAGGCACTAACAACCTAACAGAAATCAACAGTTAAAATATAGTGTGATCTCTATCTAGGTGAAGCATAAGTACACAGTTTTAAGAGCACAGGAGCACAGCAACAACAACAAAAAAAAAAAAACAAGTAAATGAAGGTATCTCCAGACAGCTAAATGAGGAATGAGGGGCAGGAATCCAGGAAGAATGAACAGCATATCAGAAATCAGTGATGAGAAACCACTGTACATTCTTTAAATTGCTAAAAGTTCAGTAATGCTGAAATGTGCATGTGGTAGAAATGCAAAGATGGATGGGGCTAGATGATAATTCTATAAAGAAAGAATTTTGTTTCTTCTGTGCACAGAAGGAAGACATTCAAGGACTGATCTGCTCATTTCTTGGTTTCAGTGAATGAGTCAAATCTGTAAGCTGTTACATTTGAGTTAACAAGATCTGTGGACTGCAACGGTGGTTCACAGAGTGTGTGGTCCCAAACCAGTAGCATAATTACATCATCTAAGAACTTGTTAGAAATGCAAATTCTTGTGTGCTGCCTAAAATAAACTGAATCAGAATTCAGGGATATGGCCCAGCAATCTGTATTTTAGAAAAATGAGGTAGCTGGGTGCTGTGGTACGCTCCTGTAATTCCAGTGGCTTGGGAGGATCACAAAGTTCACAAGGATCACAAGTTCAAGGCCAGACTCACCAACTTAGCAAGACCCAGTCTCAAAAAAATAAAAAGGTCTGGGTTACAGCTCATTGGCAAATCACTCCTGGGTTCAATCCCCAGTATATAACATAACTAAGTGAAAAGGAGAGAACAAGACTTATGGATGGGGAGGGGTGGGGCAGGGAACAACTGTGCTTTTTACTTTTAAACTATTCACATATATTACTTTATTTTTAAAATTAACTGGTAGTAATGAAAGTAAGGTTTTAAAGGCAGTCTTGAATTATTTTTTTAACCTCTAAGTTTTAGAGAGGTTATTTTTATTGTTTTATGCTAAAACCTTTATAGGGCTTATTATGTGGTAAACTCTCTTATGCATTCAATATTAACTCATTTAAATTATATGAGATAGGTACAATAATTATTCACATTTTATTGACACAAAAACTAAAGACCAAATTAATCAAGTAAATTGTCTCAACTCCCAAAGGCTATATTACACCTTCAAAAATTCAAATTTTATGCAAAACAAGATGTCTTTTCATATAAAAATACAAATTGCTCAAATTGCCTCACTTTTCTTTCTGAGCGCAACTGCAGATAGGTAGCTCAAGGTGTCTTCCTACCACCCTCCAACTGTCAAAAAGGTATACAGCTCAGTGATAGAGCGCTTGCTTAGCATGCACAAGGCTCTGGGTTCAATCCCCAGCACCATGACAAAACAATAACTCCAAGAAAATGCCTTCTCCCAGGGTGACCTAAGATTTACTCGTCCAAATGAAAATTGCCATTCTCTCAGTTCAAAAGAAAACATCTGGGCATCAGCAAATACACTATAGCTCTAAACATTCAGGAAGCATCTGCTTCCAAAAAAAAAAAAAAAAATCAAAATTAAATGAGTCTCTAGTGAGTAGAATTGAGAGGATTTTTCTATTCAGAATCACTCCCAAATCACAATTGGACACCTCCCTTCTGAAAAGTTGTGGATTCCTGCTATTCTCTCTACCCTTCTCTAGTTTATTGTATCACTTATTTTATCACACACACCAAAATTTTCCTTAAAGACTGAAGAAGGAAAACTAAACTATGCTGTTAGAAATGAGAAGAGTGGTTATAAGAGAAACAAGGAGGAACTGGAAAAGGGTATGATGGGGGATTGTGTTGTTTCTTGACATGGTTACCCTTTTGAACATTACTGGGCTATACACTTAAATAAATTTTCTGTATGTATGTTATACTTCAAAAAAAATTTTTAAGCCCATAACAAATACTATCAGTTAAATTATAGAAACAAAAAATATTCTAATTTCTTTTATTTAATCTCTCCTAGGACAAATAAGTTGCACCTACCAAATGGTTCTGCATGTAGATGCAGAATTACAGTGAAATGACCAGCTCACAGACACTGTCCACCTTTTCATCCCACTTCTTCCCACACTTTTGTCATCCCATGCAGGTCTTCCCCCATATAATCCCACTCTCCTAGAACAAAGGGGAAAATGGCTCATAAAAAGGTTTTTGTTTCCTTTAGCTCCTTCATTTAGCAAATGGTACTAAGATAGGCATAGTTACTCCACTCCCCTATGCCCACCCTAAAAATAAGGAAACCATGTAACAGCAATGACAACTTTGTAGCAGTTTAATTTTTTCAAAATTTGATTACTGCTACTTACTTTTTAAAATGTTCTAAAACTCATAGTGTTGTTATATATTTGCATAATGGATTTTAACAAAAATTAGTTCCTGGTGATAACCATACAATTGCAGTTTGAGAGAAAGGGATGAAAATGAATAGGTTGCTTTTGCTCAAGAGATCTAGTCATCCCCAGACCCTGATCAGAAACTAGACAAGTATGTTCATATGTAAAGCCTAAAAATAAATCAAGTTGGCTATGTAGTTTTCCCTCCCCAAACAAGATGGTAATGTTCCTGAAAAAGCAGTGGAGTTTTCAGAATTCAGAAATATACCTGAAGAAAAAAAATTGAGGATCAGGCATGGTGGTGGGCAGGGGCCATGAGAACTAGCACACAGAATAATAATTAATAATAATTAATAATTTCTATACAATCAATTTCCATTGACCATTCCTCACTGGCTAGGTACTATTAGGGATTTACCAAAAGAACCTGGGCATACATTTTGTGGCAGATAATATAAGCATTATAGACAAATCATTCAGTCTGGTCCTTATGCAAATGTTCAGACCCTCCTGATTTTCCACTGACTCAGTCTTCTCACTCCCTGTTCTTCCAACACCAGCCACTTTCTCAACCATGTTAGGAAGCATAAATATGATTTTAAGACAAAACTATTCTCTAACACAGAGTTTCTCTTGTTTATGGTGGAATTTAAAATACATATATATATATTATATATTTCATTTCATATACGTATGAAATGAAATACACATTTCATACATACATTATGGTATTTCATACATATATAAAATGAAATACACATTTCCAATTATGATTTCCATAAAAGCTAATTTAAATTTAGCAAGGAATAACTGCATTTGATTAACTGAAAAGAACCCAAACATGTAAAAAATTCTTAGCAGTTTCCCAGGCAATTTCCCTTAAGCTTACCTGGAAAACATTGGACTTAACAATTGTCATCAAATTGCTCAGCTAAGGTGAGCAACCACTTTTCCCAGCTCACAGAAAAGACTGCCCAGATTCCCTGAGAACAGGATTTCAGCCATCAAAAATCACTTCCAATAAGGAGAAAGAGGGAAAAACTGCTTGAATTAAAAGTTAAGATTAGAGTATGTATGTTTTCCAAGGAGACCAAAGACTGTAAAATGTTTTTAGGGTCTTAAAAATGAGATAACACTCTTCCACTTGATGTTCCCACAATTAATGGACAATGCTGCTATGGTTTATAAATGAACCTTCTCCTTCTGCCTGTTTTCTGCCACTTACCCTGACAGCTGGACTCTTGTCTCTCAACATAGGTTCCCCTCCTCATTCTATTCAGCAAGTAATCTCACCTTTCTCTTTTATTTTCGAAAAAGTTTTGTTTAGCTGCTATCTTACTGACATTACAGAACTCATTAGCGAACCCAGGTAATCTCCCCTAATAAAAAATAAAAAGTCCAGGTTAGTGAATTTTAGATTTAATACATTATGATATTTAATACATTGAAATTCATAATCAACTTTAGTCACACCTATTAGAGAAAGGACACACCCTATAGAAACTAAATTCTGCAAACACTTTTGAGTTAATTCTCAGTAATTTTTAACTTTGAGATGACTTCTCTTTAGTCCTTATTATATAAGCAAAAATATTTCTGTCTATTCCAATCCTAGCTATAATTGATTTTTGAGATTATACATTATTTCTAATAATCTATCATGATAATAAATAAATAAATAAATAAATAAATGAAAGTAATAATTAAGTGCCTGGTATGGAGCCTAGCCTATCCCATAATAAATCATCTGCAAGTAAATGGCAAATATTATCCCTTGTCAATTACAGATCTGTGAACAAACACTTTAAGGTATTACAGCAGTGATTAAAAATAAATTCTAAAAAATATGTAAATCTTCATTAAGAGCCCAATCTTAATACTATCTTCCAGTCTGGAACTGTATGTTTTGTTTTTTGGGTTTTTTTTTTTTTTTCCTTTGGAGAAGTGTCTTTTTACCAACACTGCCTTTTCTATTATTTACAAACAGAATGCCAACAGTAATTTTTTTTTTTAATATTTATTTTTTTTTTTAGTTTTCGGTGGACACAACATGTTTGTTTGTATGTGGTGCTGAGGATCGAACCCGGGCCGCACGCATGCCAGGCGAGTGCGCTACCGCTTGAGCCACATCCCCAGCCCCAAACAAGAGTAAATTTTAACCATGATTGTTTTCTTTCTGGCTCACTAAGGAATAGAATGTTGCCTCACAGCTTTTTTCTTACTCTCATCCCTGAATTAAATAGTCTAAGGTATCTTGCAGAAACTATAATTAGGCTCCTTCTTATGCCTTCTTTTGCTTTATTCATTTAAACCTAAAAGATAATGCTTTTGAATTGTGGGTCATAGATCTATATTAGATTCATCCTGAAGGCTATTTCTACTTGAAATGGTCCCAGATGTGTGGTATCACACAAAAGAATCACTGCTCATGAGTTACTCATCAGGACCCTTCTACTCATCCCAAAGCCAATCCTCCACCTCTGAAAAAGGGAAAACAAAGAAAGAAATCCTATTTCCCTGTAGTAAAAGATATCATTTTGGCATCTCAAGTTTAAAATCTTAAAAATTTCCCTTTGGAAGATTGCTAGGCTTGTTCATAGTACATTACAATACATTAAGGTTTAAATAAAGGTATGAATTGCCAATGACCTAACGACCTGAACTAATTTTATGGTGAAAGATAGTCCAACTTCAAAGCAAAAATAAAGCAGTGAACCTCTGAGGTCTCAATCTGTGGGTATAATCTGTCCATATAGTATATGTCTGCTATAGTTTAGATTTAGAATATTCCCCAAAGGCCCAAGTCTTAGGGTTGGTCCCTAGCTGAGTACCACTGGGAGATGGTAGAACCTTTAAGAGTGAGGCTTAGTAGAGGATCTTAGGTCACTTAGTCACTTAGGTCACAAGATGGAATCTTGGGACCCTGACCTTCCTATTTCTTTCTTTGCTTCCTGATGGCCATGAGGTAAGTAACTTGTCCAACCATATGCTCTTGCTATGGTATACTGCCACAGGCCCAAAAGCAATGGGGTCAATCAACCCTGAATTGAAACCTTCAAACCTTCAAAATAAACCTTTCCTTATTATAATTCATTCATCTCAGGAATCTGTTATAGCAACAGAAAACTGATTAACACAATTAAAACACCATGGCAAAGACCCACCTTGACCAAGTTCACAGCTCTGAGCCAAAGAACTGATGATGATGATAAGCCATAATACAAAATAGCATGCTCTAGAAAAGAACCAGTGGTCAAAGCATCCAGATATCAGTGGCAATACTGAGGAGGGAGTTGAAAACTCCAACCCTTCTTTTAACCAGCACCACCCCTATTTCAAAAGGAAGGAATTAAATCAACTAAAGTAATAAGAAATGGCTGCACTTACCTGAACTATGTCCCAGTTCATTTCTACTTCCTCGTTGTTAATATTGTTGGCACTTGCTGGAAACTTGACAGGCTGCCCCTGAGGGCACATTTCAGTCTTGATTTTCTTTAAAGGAGACTGACCAAATGTAAAGTCATCTTCACTCTCTTCCTTCTTGCATGCACCTTCCCACATGGTGCTTGTTGATGGTATTTCTATACTATTAGTCCCACCCTCTAAATTGCTGGCTTTGCTCATTTCTTTTTCAATTTTCAGTTTTTTGGTCCTTTGAGCTGAATTTTTCCTTTTTGTCTTCACTGTTTTCAGAGTCTGTACGGTGTCCAATTTGTTTTTTTCCTTTTCCAAATCAACATCAGCAATTGCCACAGAGCTATTCTATTAAGCCACAAAGAGAAGACATAAGAATTAGAAGATAAAAACCAATTTCCCTAGGATACTACTCAGAAATTAAAAGGAACAAATTATTGATATACACAATAACCTGGAAGACTCTCAAGGGAACCATGTTGAGTGGGGAAAAAGCCAACCTCAAAGTTACATACTACATGATTATATTTATATAACACTCATGAACAGATTAGTGATTGCAAAGAGTTAGAGATGTGAGTGGGGGAGGCAGGAAGGAGGTGGGCTTGGCTATAAAAGGGCAACACTAGGGATCCTTGTGATAATGGATATGTAAACCTATGCATGTGATAAAATTGCATAGAACTAAATACATACAAATGAATATAAGTAAAACTAGAGGAATCTAAATTATTAATGTCAACATCCTGATTGTAATATTTTACTAAAGTTTTGTAAGATAAGTGAGTTTACTATTGGGGACAACTGGATAAATGGTACATGGAATCCCTCTGTTATTTCTTACTACTACATGTGAATTGTTTAAAAATAAAGTTTAATTTTAAAAAATGAATCTGTACATGCCAGAAAACAAAGATTAAAACTTAAAATCAACAACGGAAAGAAGACACTCATAAAAGCTACATGTGCCATCTATTTAATCAGAAGGAGAGAGAACAGAAAACAGAATGTCAGCAGGGTAATAGCGGGCATTTTCTTTAATCAGAGTCCATCCAGCAGTTTACACAGGAATCCAGGGACTACTCACTTCATCCCCACTTTCTCTCCCCATGTGACAGCTCAGCTGTGAAGGAAGGAAACCAGACACTTAGTACTGGGGATAGAGCAATAAATATATTCTGCCTTTAAGAAGCTTACAGTTTCACATGCTAGCTTTGTTTCCAGTTATTTAAGTAACACAGATGGCACAAACAAAAACAACAATGCCCAATCTTCTCTTCTATCAAATATTTTTCCAGAGTGATTGACTATTAAAAACATTGCGGGATTGGGGATGTCGCACAGTGGTAGAGCACTTGCCAAACATGCATAAGGCCCTGGGTTCAATCCCTTAAACACAATGGATCAGAAAAGAGATATGAAGATAATATGAAGCTGAAGCAGTAAGAGTTGATAATAAACTAATTAAATAAATTGCTATAGCTAAAAAACCAACATATCAGTTATAAAGGGAATTGTCAGCCACAGAGGAACAGAAAAAGGGAAAAAGCAAATATGATCAGCATGGGCTGGGGTTGAGGCTCAGTGGTAGAGCATTTGCCTAGCACACGTGAGGCACTGGGTTCAATCCTCAGCACCACATAAAAATGAAATAAAGATATTGTGTGTCCACCTACAACTAAAAAATAAATATTAAAAAAATATATGATCAGCATTCTTATAAGTAATGTACAAAAGAGAAGAAAGATCAGCAAATAGATCAAGTATTTTGGTCCCAATGGTAAGAGAATCCTGCTGTGAGATGAATATTTCAGACTACCTTAGCTCCATACAATTAAAACATTCAATTGTCACTGTGACAAGCACAATGGCTCCACCACAGGAAGCCTTCAGTAAACCCAATAAACAGTCAAGTCTCCCATTCTAAGTCCATGCTCATCAAGCAAATTTCTGATTCTTATTTATGGCCCAACTTAGGTCAGACTCCAAGGAGAAAAAGTGCTAGCTATCAGAATTTTAAGACCTTGTGGTGATTATTTCAAAGTGTTAATTATTAAACTAGCACTCCAATTATATACATCACTCCTGAGTATGGCTAATGTGAAAACACTCATGAGAAATACATGAGTTCCTGAAATGCTGACTTACAAAACCAGTGCCATCACATACTATCTATGTAATATGAGCAAGTCACTTAAAATCACTTGCCTCAGCTTTCTTACCTATAATATCTGGAAATAACAGCACCTCTCTTAGCCAACAGTTGTTGCTAAGATTAAGATCATAAGAGTGAGCTGGATGCAGTGGTACACGCCTGTAATCCCAGAGGCTCAAGAGGCTGAAGTAAGAGGATCACAAGTTCAAAGCCAGCTTCAGCAACTTAGCAAGGCCCTTTCTCTAAATATTGTTTAAAAGGAGATGGGTTTGTGGCTCAGTGGTTAAGCACCCCTGGGTTCAATTCCCCCTACCAAAAAAAAAGATCGTAAGAGTGCAATGTTGAGCATATTGCTTGATTAACAATATTACTATTTGCTAATATTGCCATTATTACTAGGAGAGGAAAAGGAAAGCAGATGAAGAAACACAATAATCTGATGATAAATATTATTAAGAGAAGGTTAGGGGGTTAGGGTTGTGGCTTAGTGGTAGCGCACTTGCCTGGCATGTATGAAATACTGGGTTCGATTCTCAGGATTGAATATAAATAAATAAAATAAAGGACTATCAACAACAACAAAAAAAATTAAAAAAAAAAAAAAAAGAAAGAGAGAGAAGGCTGGGAGTATAACTTAGAAGTAGAGTGCTTGCTTAGCATGCACAAGGCCTAAGTTCTATCCCCAGCACCACAAAAATGTGTGTGTATATAAAATATTGTATACATATATATATTTGTGTGTGTATGTATGTATGTATACATATATACATATATATAAAATATGCTATTGGGACCCATGACAAGGGACACCACTGCCCTTCATTTTTTTTTTCCATTTGCATTTTGTCGTACTCTGTGTAAGGAGAAAGTAACATCCCAAATCAGGAAAACACTTCAGCTTTCCCCCTATCTAGGTTCAGCACCTACCAGATCCTCTTTAACATCCACAACCCCTGAGACATCACTGATCAGTGGGGTGTTCTTCTTCGCTCGAGGTACCCTTTTTGGTTTGGATTCCTTGGGAGCTGGCTGCTTACGGCTTCTGGAGACTTTCTTTTGGGGCTCCCAGGCACTATCTTCCTTGTCATCTTCTTCAGAGGCAGATGATCTAGCAGTAAATTGACAGAAGAATTTCCAGGGGGAAAAAATATATATTCAAAGGTAAAAAACAGACATATGTTTCTTAAAAAACTGATAAATTCAGATAAAATGGAGTGATAAGAACATAAGCTGTGAACAATTATTGCTAAGAATTAAAAGAACAGAGTTGATTAGAGTATAAAAACATCTTCCCCATATCATATCATACACTTTAAATCACTGGTCTTGCCACTCTCCTCTCACTTAATCAACAAACATGTTCACAAACACCTTCATGACATGGAAAATCACTTATTACCTTAAGTAATTTACTAAGTCATGTCACACATAATCAATGTGAGCTTTTCAATTTTAACAGTGAAGAGCACTTAAATAAATTCCTAAGTGCTAATCAAATCTATTTAAATTGTATTGTTAATTTAAGTTCTTCTTTTCCTATTTTTATGCCTTTAATTTCTTTCGTCTGTACCTAGCAGACCCAAAAGGGTCTACAAAGAAACTACTAGAGCTAATAAATGAATTCAGCAAAGTGGCAAGATATAAAATCAACACGCATAAATCAAAGGCATTCCTGTATATCAGCAACAAATCCTCTGAAATGGAAATGAGGACAACCACTCCATTCACAATATCTTCAAAAAAAATAAAATACTTGGGAATCAACCTAACAAAAGAGGTGAAAGACTTATACAATGAAAACTACAGAACCCTAAAGAGAGAAATAGAAGAAGATCTTAGAAGATGGAAAAATATACCCTGTTCATGGATAGGCAGAACTAACATCATCAAAATGGCGATATTACCAAAAGTTCTCTATAGGTTTAATGCAATGCCAATCAAAATCCCAACGGCATTTCTTGTAGAAATAGAGAAANAAATGCCAAATGTTTTCTTTGATATAAGGAGAGTAACTAAGAACAGAGTTGGGAGGAAGAGCATGAGAAGAAGATTAACATTAAACAGGGGTGAGAGGTGGGAGGGCAAAGGAAAGAGAAGGGAAATTGCATGGAAATGGAAGGAGACCCTGATGGTTATACAAAATTACATACAAGAGGAAGCGAGGGGAAAGGGGAAAAAAAAAACAAGGGGGAGAAATGAATTACAGTAGATGGGGTAGAGAGAGAAGATGGGAGGGGAGGGGAGGGGGGGATAGTAGAGGATAGGAAAGGCAGCAGAATACAACAGACACTAGTATAGCAATACGTAAAACAGTGGATGTGTAACCGATGTGATGCTGCAATCTGTATCGGGGTAAAAATGGGAGTTCATAACCCACTTGAATCAAAGTGTGAAATATGATTTGTCAAGAACTATGTAATGTTTTGAACAACCAACAATAAAAATTAAAGAAAAAAAATAAAAATTAAAAAAAAATAAATTGTATTCTTATTCATTCAATGAAAGGAGTGGGTAATGACTCCAGGAAACACGCTAATTACATAAAAAGTCAGCACCAAGGCCTGTCCAGTTGTTTTTATTAACCCTTCTTTTCCTTTCACAGATCTTGACTACATTGGATCAAGTGCAGTTATCATACTTTTTTGACAACCAAGCATTATAATACTCAGAGCACGAGCAGAAAGAAAGTAGCCAGTGAATTCTGTTGAGGGAACATCATGCTCCTGTCAAGTCAGTTCGATCGGTTTTGGGGTAAAGGATAACCACTTGACTGAGACTAGTGAATAGAGATGTCAGGGTTTTCGATTGGTTAAATTCCACCTGGCAGCAAAAGCCTGACTGAATGAGACTTCTTAGTTAAATTATGCTACAGGAGAGCATAATCATGATGGGATGAACCAATAATATCCTCAAAGTTGAGTTCTCTGCAGAGGTAGATTCTAAGCCTGTGACTAAGCAAAAAACACACGAAATCATTAGAACATAACAGCAGTGGATTTAAAAGGAACTAGAATTAGAAAACCAAGGAATAGAAAACCAGAGTTTCCTCCTACTACCAAATTGAGCAAGATGATACCTTTCCACCTTAGTCTCATCACTTGCTGAGCAGGAGTACAGACCAATACTATTTCACATGGCAATATTGCCAAAAGTAAAGGGATATTTGTTATTAGGAAGAAAACGTAAACACTGATACTGTTTTGTTACACATGAAGCAGTTCTGAGGCAGCTAAGTCAACTCCCATTCCCCATGACACCTGTCCTCAGCAGCATCTGGCACTCACCCCTAGAGAATGTCTTCCACATGCCTTCATGGAGTCATAATCCTTTAGTGTTCCTCCTTCTCTAAAGTTTCCCCTTAATTTCTCTTAATTCTGTAAGACTGGAAAACGCTGCACCACACGACACAGATTACCAAAGAGGTCTCTCTTTATTACAAATGGCTGTGTGTTTATATAGGTCTAAGAGAGGTAGCAAGGGCTGAGGTAGATAACAGGTCACCCGTTTATTGGCAAGCTCTTCCATATATCAGTTCCGGGGCCCAAGAAGTTAATTCTAATTGGGGCTAAGGCTTCCTACCGGCAGGGTTTGAACATTGGCGCCGGGGGAAACGTTTAGCGCCAGTGAAAGAAACAAAGAAGAGAAGGAGAGTCGTTAGACGCCATGCTGGGGTTTTTCTCTGGGGTGCGGCTGCCGTTGTTTTCCCAACATTCCTCCCTTTTTTGTTTTCTTAGGAAGTGGGGCGTCATTGGTCAGATCCGGCTGCTTCCTGCTGTGTGGGGGCGGCGTGGGGCCTAGAAAGGGAAGTGGAGGAATGTTCGGGGGGCAGGTCTGGGGATATCATGGCAACCAGAAATAAAACCCAGTGGCTATAGACAGCTACTTCTGTAGGAGTGAAGTCTATGAAAGTTCCCTGAAACCAAAAGTCGTCGATGGTGTCAAACCAGTCCTGGATGGAGGAAATAGTTGGTATCAGCCACTGGTCCTGTAACAGGGACTCTAGGAAATACTGGAAGCGTTGCCTTGACATGGCGTCACCAGCACCTAAAGAAAATCAGAGTGAACAAAAACAGGATGAAGATAAAAATTAAAGCAAATGTCAGTTTTTGGCAGAAGTTCCATGACGGGGGACTGACAGAGAAGAGGCCAAGGGCCATAAGGAGGCTTAAAAGGACATAAAGGCTTAAAAATCCAGGATGGCAGATTAAAAGATTCTCCAGGTTCGTTGTCTCCCGCTGTCCGATGTCCGTTGCATTCCATCGCGCCTGGTAGTGGGCTTCAGCAATGAGTGAGCTGTTCTCTTGAGGGTGTTGGAAGTTCATTGGTCATCAGAGGCTGGTAATACCTAAGCAGAAGCTGGTTGAAAGTTTGGTTAGAGATCTTCGTAATTGGCCCTGTAGGAAGCGAAGCAGACAGAGCAGGAACATACACATCAGGAAAAGAAAACATATGGGCCCTAAAAGAGGCAACAGCCATGACTGGAAGTGGGTTAAAAAGAAGGTAGTAAATGGGTTTTGGTTTGGTGGATTTTTCAAAGAGGTAGCCAAGTCGGTGAGCTTGACTACATCAGTTTCCACAAGGCCTGATTCATTGATGTAGTAACAGCATTCTTCCCTCAAGAAAAGACAGGTTCCACCTTTTTCGGCTGTGAGTAAGTCTATAGCTCATCGATTTTGAAGAGTAACTTGAGCCAAGGATGTGACCTGCCTTTGTAAAGATGCTAGAGATTCTGCCATAGAAGTGAGCGCTTGTTCAAGTTTGGAACTTAAGTCCTGTACAGCCCATAAGGAGTGTCCTAGAGTGTTAGAGTCTGTAAACAAGTCAGGATGGCGCCTGGCATTTTGCCAGAGAAATGTTAGAGTCTGTAAACAAGTCTGGATGGCGCCTGGCATTTTGCCAGAGGGAGTGGTTTGTGAAGTAACGCCAGCGAGCCATTAAGTGTGGAGGTTCCTTATTGGTTGACTGCTGTATCGAGTTTATGTTAATTAGATAAGCTGTGTGGAATGTATATATACCCCTCCTGTCCTACAATAAACGGCTCCCACTCCTGCTGTATTGATCTACACAAGTTGTTCGTCACCCCCCGGTTATTTTGCTGCAGCCGGACTGCAGCAGATGGTGGCCCGTACGGGGAGCCTGGGACACTCAGGGGTAAGTGACGAAAAAAAAAAGCTGCCCGTCCCTAGATAGGACGGGAGCAAATCTGCTTGTCCCTAGGCAGATAGGGCGAAAGAAAAAATGGCCATTTTGAGAAAATGGAGAAGATTGATACAGTATGTTTGTGTCTTGTTTTGTCTTGAAATATTGTATTGTCTTTGTGATGAAAATATGGAAGGGGTGAGAAGTAAATTAAGGGAAGGAGGCACCCCAGTGGAACCAAGAATAGTTAGGGCATGTGTTGATGGAAGCCCAGGAACTCTAATCAGAAAGGAAAAAAAAGTTCAGAGGAGGAAGGATTATCACGGAAAAAGTTGCACCAAAAGGCTATTACTGAATACTTTTCGTTACCAGAGGGTGCGTGAATCGGCGCGGTGGCTGCCACATGCGCGAGCCAGTCATGGTGTAGCAAGGATTTTCCAAGCAGCAGCAGCTGGCTCTTCCCCGCCCCCCCGCCTGGGGATCGGGATGCCACTGCGAGAGCCCAAATCCAAACTTGACCCAGAGGCACAGTCTCAAAGGCTCTTGCTCCCTGTGCCCAGTGGCAGTTTGAGTCCAGAACACTCCCCAGACTCTCTCCGGGGCCATTTGGGGCTGCCCGGTATGCTACAGGCAGAAGACGCCCGCATCCCTGAAGTTTGATGTTTCCAAGGCCAGTAACTACAATGGTTCTCCCACACCTGGAAGCTAATGAGTAATGAGCACCATTAAGGCTTATTTCAAATGTAAAAAAACCTTGAGATAATGTACTAAATTGTTCAGAAGGTTGTTTTCTTAGTGGAATACTACAGGATTTTCTTTAGCATCATCCGGAGTTCCTGCCTTCGTCCCAGTGCCAGTGAAGACGAAGGTGGAAGAATTTCCAGTGTTGCTGAGAACCGGACAAGACTTCAGATCAAGCTAGCTGCCTGCAGAACTTACCTGGACTGTGATTTAAGCTAACTGCCTGCAGAACTTACCTGGACTGTGATTTACCTGGACTGTGAGTTAATCTATTGAGACACTGCTTTACCTGGACTGAGACAACAAACTGTAATCTACAACAAATTGTAACTCGGTATCTTTGCTAACGGTGTCATTGCTGGTATAATTTTTCCAAGGGCTTTTTGCATGGAGCCATCAATTGGCTTGGTATTGTGGCATTTTGTATCCTCCCCTTCTGCTTGTAGCAGATTGTTTATGGTGTTTGTGTAAAAACCACTATGGTCGTTATTTAAATTAAACAAAAGGGGGAAATATTAGAGTCTGTAAACAAGTCTGGATGGCGCCTGGCATTTTGCCAGAGGGAGTGGTTTGTGAAGTAACGCCAGCGAGCCATTAAGTGTGGAGGTTCCTTATTGGTTGACTGCTGTATCGAGTTTATGTTAATTAGATAAGCTGTGTGGAATGTATAAATACCCCTCCTATCCTACAATAAACGGCTCCCTCTCCTGCTGTATCAATGTACACAAGTTGTTCGTCACCCCCTGGCTATTATGCTGCAGCCGGACTGTGGCACTAGAGCTCCACCAGAAATTCCTGTTCCTGCCGCAGATACAGCCAGTGAGAGACCCAACAATATTGGAAGGAAAGCAGCCCGCTTATTCCGCACTGGGGGAGACAAGAGGGCCTGCACTTCAGCTGGGGTATAGAGAGTCAATTGCGGGACAAGCGTCACCAGTATACATGGGGTAGAGGTGTTGGTAAATAAGATAGTGATGAGAGAACCATTACACCAGAAGAATGAGCCAGGTGGTGCATAGAGGGTGAAGTTAAAGGTGATATTAGAGTGGCAAAACTTTGACTGGGAGACACCCAAGCCCAGGAGGCAGTGTCAGGGAATCACAGCATGATTAGACTCCTCTGGCTCCCATAATGGAGTGTCGGGTGAAAGGGTTCGGAGAGAATAGCGGGCAGATGGAGTGGAGAAGTTTGAGAGGTCAGAAGCCGAGAAATTCAAAGGAACCGCTGCAAGCAAAGGTCGAGTCAGAGAGGCGCATAAGTAGCAATCAGTTGGTGTGATGGTGGGGAGGGTTATATTTAAGAAGGTTACAGTTTCAGTGAGTAGTTGTAGCCATGAATACTGTGGTGGACTCCCGACATTAGGCTCATATGGATCCTGTATGGAGTCTAACAACTGCTGTTTGGAATGTTTTATGTCAGTAGAGATTATAGCTACTGAGGGCTAGGAAGGTTGAATTTCTCGGGAGATGGAGATGGAGCCACAGGGGGTGGGAGAGGATATGTCACAGTAGAAGGAAGCATTTACCCTAGAGGTCCAGCGTGGATGGTTAGGGTCAGTGATAGCCAATTGATAGCCCCCCCGAAATCGATCTGAAATTTCCAACGCAGGAATCCCCGATGCATGCACGTGGGTTATGAATATTGCATGACCAGTAGGGGCACCCCCCATAGGTTTCGGGCCACCATTTGCAGTAATCCTCTGTCTGATCATATAAGAAGCAAAGGTAAGGCCTAGCAGCTTTTTTTAAAAGTTCAGAATTCTGGGAGGAGAGGGAAAGGAAGATAGATGCATTACATCCTGTAGGGGCACAATCAACCGAAGAAACTAGGCGAGTGTAACGAGTGTTGCCTTGGACATATGTCTCTCTGACTTTGAATCTCCAAGTATAAGAGGAGGACGATGATGTCCCCTGGAGAAGGGTGATAACTGTAAAAATACCACTTAAAAGAGTGGAAGTCATGGTGGAGTATGGGCAGTTACACAAGACAGGCGAAGCTTTAGAGGATAGTTAGGATGTGGAAAGCAGGAGTAAAGGGGAGGTCTAGGAGGTGACTCTTGAGGCTCCTCTGTGGTAGTCTTGTCGTCAGCAGATGGGGCCTCCTGGCAATATGGCTTCAACCTAGAAATGTGAATCCAGGGGGTGAGACGGTTTCCTGGTAAGGAAAGTTTGGCGGCGGTGGGGGTACAGAGAATGACAGGATAGGGGCCTTCCCATTTTGGGGCAAGAGGCCCTTTCTCCTCCAGGGTGTTATAATAGGCTAAACTCCCAGGTGCTAAGGGAGGAAGGTTTGGAGAGGAGTCTGGGTCCGGAAGAAGCCAGTCTTGATATTTCCAGAGTTCCGAGTGGAGATGAAACAAGAGAGGTAAAGACAAATCTCTTGTGAGAGGCCCTTGTGAAATGACCAACCCAGGGGGTATAAGAGGTCTTCCATACATTATCTCAAAGGGAGACAGTGAAGATGGTTTCTTAGGGAGAGCTCTGATCTGAAGCAAAGCCAAGGGAAGGAGTTTGACCAAGTCTAAGTTTAATTCCATTGTTAATTTGGTAAGGACTTCCTTCAGAGTCCGATTTACCCTTTCCACTTTCCCTGAAGCCTGGGGGCGTTATGGACAGTGCAAATGCCACTTGAAGGAGAGGGCTTGAGAGACCTTTTGTGTGATCCTCGAAATAAACTCAGGGCCATTGTCGGATTGTAGGGAAGTGGGCATACCAAACCTGGGGATGATGTCTGTCAGTAAGATTGAAGCTACAGTGGAAGCCTTTTTATTGGAAGTGGGAAATGCTTCAACCCAACCAGAGAAAGTGTCCACAGAGACAAGGAGGTATTTAGTGTGCCGTACTGCAGGCATATTGATGAAGTCCACCTGCCAGTCAGCAGCAGGAATGTGTCCCCGGGCTTGGTGGGAGGGAAACAGTTTAGGCCTTAAAGGAGTATGAGGATTGCTCCGCTGACAGATCTGACAATTGGAGGCTATATTCTGTAGCATGGCTTTGTCAGAGGGAGTGAGGGAGAAGAAACTCTGTAAAAAGAGGGTCAAAGACTGAGAATTGGAATGGAATAGAGTATGGAGGAACTCAAAAAGATCCTTGTTCTTACTGGAAGAAGTAGGGGCTTCAGATGGACAGTCTAAAGCAGCCATTATATGTCCCCCAGGGGGGTCATAATTGGAAGTGACAGCGGCCATTCGTGCCACCTGGTCAGCTTTGGCGTTGCCCTCAGTGATAAGAGAGCCGTCCTTCTGATGGGACCTACAATGGACAAATCCCAACTGAGTGGGTAAGTAGGAGGCCTCTATCAAATTGGTTATAAGAGCCGAATTAGTGATCACATTACCTTTAGTGGTAAGTAGGCCTCGCTCTTTCCATATTGCAGCATGGGATAATAGAACATGGAAGACATATTTTGAGTCAGTATAATGGGTGAGGGATTTGCCCTGCGCAAGAAGGCAGGCACGAGTGGCTGCTATAAGTTCAGCCTGCTGGTTGGTAGCTCCTGAAGGCAGAGCTTTGGCCTCTATAATCTCAGTGGATGAAACTACAGCGTATCCAGAGTAATGAGTGCTGTTCTGCCTAAAGAAACTGCCGTCAGTGAACCAGATAAGGTCAGGCTTGGTAAGTGGTCCCTAAGAAATGGAAGAATGGCAGGGGAGGAACGTAATATTATGGTTTTCCAAAAATGAAGTGAGGAGCGACAGAACTCTGGATGGAGGAAGGGTTTGAAGGCCCTTATAAGCTAAAAGATCCTTCAAGTGATGTGGGGAGTGGATAGTTAAAGGGGCCCCGAAAGTCAGCTTAGAGGCTTCTTTGTGTAAAATTTGTCCAGCAGCCAGAGCTCTTAGGCAAGGGGCCCACCCAAGGATGGTAGGGTCTAATTGTTTGGACAAATATGCCACAGGTGCAAATGTAGGCCCATAATTTTGACCCAAGACCCCAAGTGCTTGCCCCCCTTTTTCATGGACATATAGATGAAACGGTCTTGAAAGATCAGGAAGGTGAAGGGCGGGTGCCTTTAAGAGGAGTTGCTGAAGTCTGCGAAAGTGGTAGCGGGGGGAGGAGGCAAGAGATTCACCAGGGGGTCCCTTTGCTAGGTCATACAGGGGTTTGGCTAGAAGAGAGAAATTTGGGATCCAGGCCCTAAAATAACCTGCTAGTCCTAGGAATGATAGTATTTCGGCTTTCATATGGGGCACCGGAAGATTAGAGAGGAGTTGCCTCCTATCTAGTGTTATTTCCTTTTTCCCCAGTGCAAGGCGAAAACCAAGGTAGGTGACAGAAGACTGGGAAACCTGGGCCTTGTGGGCAGACACCCTATATCCCTTATCCACTAGGAAATTGAGAAGCTGGGCGGTGTGGGATTGAGAGTGTTCCCAAGAGGGACTACATAGAAGAAGGTCATCGATATATTGAAGGAGAGTAGAGTCAGGGCAGGTGGGGTGAAAGGATGTGAGGTCCTGGGCAAGAGCCTGACCAAAGAGATGGGGACTGTCCCTGAATCCCTGCGGGAGGACAGTCCAGGTAAGCTGACGAGAATGGCGGATGTGAGGGTCAGTCCACGTAAATGCAAAGATATCCTGAGATTCTGAGGTCAAGGGAATAGAGAAAAAGGCATATTTTAAATCTAGGACCGAGAAGTGGGTGGTAGTAGCAGGGATCTGAGAGAGAAGGGTGTAGGGGTTGGGTACTAGTGGGTGGATGGGAACCACAGAGGAGTTGACGAGGCGAAGATCTTGAACCAGCCTGTAGGACCCGTTAGTTTCCTAACTGCCAGAATGGGGGTGTTGAAAAGAGAGTGTGTAGGCCTAAGATATCCCTTCCGTACTAAATCCTGGATGATGGGTTCTAATCCGAGGAGGGCTGTGGTTGTGAGTGGATATTGTGGTTGACTAATATATCTTAAAGGGTCCCGTAAGACAATATGAATAGGACTGCATTTGGCCATAGAGGGTGTAGCTGTGTCCCAAACCTCAGGATTAACTGGTTTAGATAGTCGCGGGAGAGTGCATGATGGAGGTGTATCTGTCCCTAGGAAAATCATGAGGAAATGAGAGGCGGGGGAGATGTGGGGTGATATGTGAATGGTGACCTTCAATAATGAGAGTATGTCCCTTCCCAGAAGGGGAATGGGGCAGTGGCTCATAACGAGAAAGGAGTGTGTGAAAGACAAAAGGGATCCCTGCATATAACATGATAAGGGGGGTGTTTTTCGAGGGAAGATCTGTTTACCTCCTACCCCGACAATAGGAGTTTTTGAGAGTGTGGTAGGACCCCAATACTCCCTCAAGACCGAAAATGTGGCACCAGAGTCTAAGAGGAAGGTAATGAAGCGTCCATCCACCAGGAAGGTGACCCTAGGCTCTTGCTTCTTGATGGTAATAGTCGGGAGGGAAGGCCCAGGGCTCTGTCAATCCTCCTCTGCCAAGCCCAGGAGAGGCTGGGGTTGTGGGGCGGCTGACCAACCTCCCCTCCGGGTTGTTGGGCAGTCTACCCCCCAGTGTCCCCTTTGGTGGCATTTTGGGCAGGGGGTGGAAGGTATCCTCAGCGAAGGACAATCCCTGGCCCAATGTCCCTCCTTACCACATTTGAAGCAAGCTCCAGGGGGTGTCTTATTGGGACGGCGTGGTAATGACTTTCTCTGAATGACCTGGGCCAGCATTTGGAATTTGGCATTTTCAGCCCTCTGCCTACGACGTTCGCTTTCATCCTCTCTACTATGGAACACCTTGAAAGCGACTGCGAGGATTTCGCTCTGAGGAGTAGCAGGGCCCTGTTCAAGCTTCTTAAGCTTGGCTTTAATGTCAGGGTAGCTTTGGGCCAGGAAATATGTCATTAAGACATGACGGCCATCAGGGCTTTCTGGGTCAAGGTTTGTGTACTGCTGGAGGGCCTTGGTTAGTCTATCCAGGAATTCTGAAGGTGTTTCTTCCTTCTTTTGAATGACCTCCTGCACCTTTTGAAAATTAACGGCCTTGCGGGTGGCCTTTTTTAGGCCCGCCAAGAGGCAGGATGCAAAAAGGTCACGAGACTGTAAGCCTCTAGGGGTACTGTAATCCCATAGAGGATCCTGCTCTGGGACAGCATGAGGGCCCATGGGATGGTTGGGACTGGTCCTATGATTTTCATCAGCATGGGCTTGGGCTAGTTCCCAGACCTGTCACCTTTCCTCAGGGAGAAGTGTATTGGCCAGGAGCATGTAGATGTCGTGATGTGTAAGGCTGTATGCCTGCAGGACCCACTGGAACTCCCGAATGTAAGTGGTGGGATCAGTGGTGAATGAGCCTAATTTCCTCTCTAACTGAGTAATGTCTGACATGGAGAAAGGCACATGTACTCTAATAACACCCTCAGGACCAGCTACCTCACGAAGGGGTGCAATCCTCATGGGAGTAGGAGGGGTCCCTTAGACCTGGTGACAGGGGGACTGAAAAAGGAAGTCCACGGCGGACAGGAAGGAGAGGGAGGGGAAGGGGATGTCTCAGCGGAGGAGGAGGAGGAGGAGGAGGTGGGACCGGCGGGAGAGAGCAGGGGGAAAGGGATGAAACGGAAGGCTGAGGATCGGAAGTAGGGAAAGGGAAGGGTTTACAGGCAAGGAGGACCTGAGGGGGAAAGCAGGAAGTGCAGAGGGCGGGGTGTTGGGCGANGAGCGGGCGAGCAGCCCCGGGCCTGCTGGCCGGGCGCGGTGCGCAGCTCTGCAAAGGAGGAAGACACCAGGGAGCCTCTCTCTGGAGACCCGAAGCCTCACGCCTCAAAGGGAAGCGGGTCGCCAGAGGGTCCACTTCGACCAGTGAAGGTGTTAGTGGGGTGTATTCCCTCCTCCCTACAAGGGGTCAGGAGCGTGCTGGACGATCATGGTCGCGTCTCCTGCTGGGAGCCCGAAGGGAGTTGGCGAGCCGGAGAGGGAGGGGGAAACTTATCTACGCCCGATCAGTGGTGAGTGCACTGGAGCGCGCGCCCAAATAAAACAGACAAGGGCAAAATGTGTCGTTGGTGACGGCGGTGGCAGAGACGGGGCTCGGTTTGTCGAGCACACCGTCTCCCGGGTTTCCGGCACCACTGTAAGACTGGAAAACTCTGCACCACACGACACAGATTACCAAAGAGGTCTCTCTTTATTACAAATGGCTGTGTGTTTATATAGGTCTAAGAGAGGTAACAGGGGCTGAGGTAGATAACAGGTCACCCGTTTATTGGCAAGCTCTTCCATATATCAGTTCCGGGGCCCAAGAAGTTAATTCTAATTGGGGCTAAGGCTTCCTACCGGCAGGGTTTGAACACTGGCGCCGGGGGGAACGTTTCGCGCCAGTGAAAGAAACAAAGAAGAGAAGGAGAGTCGTTAGACGCCATGCTGGGGTTTTTCTCTGGGGTGCGGCTGCCGTTATGTTTTCCCAACAAATTCCACCTCCTTCCCCTCCAAAGGTTGGAATCTTCTGAGGGAGATGAGTCCTCAGCCCTCTTCCTCCTCTCTCCATGCTCTCTTGCTAGCTCATATATCTTGTCATCTTGTCATATGGGTCAGTACAGGAATTTCAATTTCATATCTCCAAAACGACCTTCTCCTGAGCTCAAGACTTGCATATCCACTTTCACAGGGATGCCTAACAATCATTTGAAATTTACCAAATCCAAAATAGGACTCTGATTTCACCACACTTACACCTATACCTCTTCCATTATTTCAAAAATGTCTGTCTTTCCTTCATACTCCAAATGTAATTAATCCATCACCATGTCCTATCTCCTTTACCTTCAAAATGTATCCCAAATTAGACCATTTCCTACCATTTTCATTTCTTGGCTTCTATAATAATCTTAACTTATCCCCCCACTTCTATTCTTGCCCCCCATAGTCTGTTCTCCACCAAGAAAACCAAAAAGATATTTTAAAAATGTAAATCAGATCAGCTCATATCCCTATCCACAAACCTCCAGTGGCTTCCCAACCCACACCAAATAAAATTCTAGTACCCTGACATAGCCCCTTATATCCTACCCATTTCAATCTCATTTTCTACTTCTCTGTGCCTGATGACTATGAACTGGCCATACTGGTTTTCTTGCTGTTCTCTGAACACATCAAAATCATTTCTATCTCAGAAATGATGTGTTGCTCTATTTGGAATGCTAATCCTTGAGAACTTTCCATACAATTTCTCTCCTATGTAAGGTACAATAAAATACCTGAACAACTAACTTACGGAGAAATTATTTATTTAGCTGAGTTTCGGAGGTTCAAGTCCAAGATAAGGCAACCCCATTTGTTTGAGCCTCTGATTAAGGCAACAGATGGCAAAGGCAGGAACACATATTAGAGACAGTGTTCACATCTCAATGCAAAAACAAAAAGATACAGAGCAGAGCCTCACAATCCCCCTGGAAGGCATACTTCCAATGAACTAAGGACCTCTCACAGGGTCTCACCTCTTAAAGGTCCCACCAACTCTCAAAACCACCACCATTCAGAGACTAAGCCTTTATAAGTGGACCTTTGGGGAACACATTTAAATCACAGCAACTCCCAGATTTTTATTAGATTCCAGCACATCCACCAAAGAACTCCCTGAATATCTAAAATGTCCTTCCACTACTATCACTGTGTTCTTTATCCCTTGCTCTGCTTTATTTTTTTATAGTACCTATTATGACCTAACATTAATCACTTTTTTCTTTAACAAATATCTTAAGAGTACTTAACATGACACTATACAGTAAAGATTCTCAACTGGGGACAATTTACAAATACACAAACCTGGCACTATCTAAAGACATTTTTTATTGTCACAATGGTGGGAGGGGTGCTTATTGGTAAGCAGTCAGGGATGCAACTAAACATGCTACAAGACCAAAGACAGGCCCCAAAACAAAGAATTATTCTGCATACAATAGTGCACAATGTCAATAGTGCACAGGTTGAGAAACTCTGCTATAATGTAATATAAAGTACTCCCTGTGCTCATGGAGCTTACATTCCAGTGTAAATACTATGTTATGTATTTAGTTAATTACTTTCTCTCTCCTTATTTAACACTTTATCACCAACATTAAAGGCTGGATCACAGCATGAGTTCAACAAATACTGCTGTATGAATGAATGTAAAAGATACAGCTTTCTTCCACCCAAATGACTTAACAAGTCTGTAAGAGACAAACGCATTACTCCTTAAAATATGTCTCATTCCCCCACTACCATATTAAACCAAGAGGCTTACAACTCCGAGAAGCAAGCAAATTCATCTTTGGATACTGCAGTCTGGACCTGTATTTTTGCTCTTCTTGGCAACGATGACATCTGGAAGAAACGAACATAAAATCAGCATGACTTGAATAGTCTGATCACGGTCATTCAGTTACAAAACGATGTGCCATTTGAAAATAACATTCCAATAGCTCTGCTGCTTAAAAATGCCATAGGAAAAAACAGAAGGCTTATTCATAAGCCAAACACTGGTTTTCCCCTCTAAGTAGCAGCCAATTAAAAGAACAGCAAACACCCTTGCAAAGGATTCAAACACTTTATGAATGTGGGCTACCTTTTGAAAAATAAGTTCCCACAGGGTGGGTATTCTGCAAATATTATTAGTAATACTATCAGCCATCAAATTATAAAAGCTTATGTTAAACTACATCTCAAAGACAAGAAATATTTTCCTCTCTTCTGTATCTTCTTACAGTATACAGTAGAGGTGCCTCTACAAAAGTGGCAGTCAAATGGTATTGATTAACTGAAAAAGCAGTCAGGTTATTCCTAAAACAAGACAAGCATTTCTTATAATAATAGTTCATAGTTAAATAAAATGATTAATCACTATGCCACTAAAAATATTTACCAGATTCAAAGGCTCATCTATAGAAAAAAATCCAGACAGATAGCAAGAGGCATCACAAAATACAGGAAATAAATTTACTGAAGCTGCAAAGATTTATTTCCTAAAGATCGTGTGTCAGAACATAAAAAAGTACATTAGACTCCGATATGTTTAGAACCCTTAAACTCTGATATGTTTAAGGTTCTAAACCAGTCATATATTATAGTGCCTCTGGTGGAGAATTGTCACAAATGGGAACATGTTTCCCCAGCAGAAATAGCTCATATCTGTCCAGTAAGTATAGAATTACTGGGCAGAAAGAACAGCACTCAGAGGAAACCAGGAAGGAAAACAGTCCCAAGGAAGTAGACAAAAAAAAACCTCCCATCTTTGCCTTCACATTCTTTTCGATATGGTTATGCAGGTAATCCTTCCTTAAATGAGTAGTTCTAAATATTGTTCATAACATAACAGGTAACTCTGATTTCTGTGTTATATGTAATTTACCAGAATAAAAATAAAATAAAACAAGCTGGGGCTAAAGTTCGTAGAGTGTCTGCCTTGCATGTACAAGGCCCTAGGTTTGATTCACAACACCAAAAATATAAAATAAAATAAAACAGAGGAAGTTAGTTTTGACAGGGGTGGCAATTCAAATCAGGGCAGGGCAAAAACATATTAATCAGTATTGAGACAATCAGGTATTCCTCTAAGAAAAACAAGTGTTTAATTCCCACCTCCACACCATGAACAAAAATATATTCCACAATGACTAATTATTTAAAACACACAAAATAAAACTAAAAAAGTGCTACAAAAAACAAAGACAACTATTCATAATCTTGAGTAGGTGTAAGGAAACACAGCTTTTCCTGGGCATGACTCAAAATTCCAGAAGCAGTGCTGACATCTTTGAGAACAAGGATGGGGAGGTTCGGTATAAGCTATGTCACACAAGGTTATATATCTAGGTCCCCTACCCAACATGCCAGTAGACAACTGCCCTAGGAAAAGGTCTAGTTTAATTTCCAGAGAAGGTAAACTAGAATCTCCAGACTAAAGTATACCAAGTGCAACTATGTACATGTGAACCATACAGACTGTATGCTAAATGCAGAATCTTCCAGTACTCTTCTTCCACTAAGAACCCAGTATGCCACCAGTCAGATCCTTGCCCTCTAAGGGCAAACAATGGGAAGGCTTTTTTCAGGAGGATCTGACCACACCCAAAGTGAAAAACTGTAGGTTCTATGCTCTTCATCAAACAACCCACCCAGATCACCTTATAACCATTCCTATCACCCCAATCTACAACGTAAAGTAGTTCCCCCTTTACCCAGGGTTTTGATTTCTACAGTTTGTTACCTCAGTCAACTGCAATCCAAAAATATTAAACAGAAAATTCCAGAAATGAATAATCCTTATGTTTTAAACTGCATACTGTCCCAAGTAATGTAATTAAATCTCCACCTTACTCTTTAAGGACATGACTCATCCCTTTGTCCAGCACATCCATATTGTATAAACTACCCATACCAATTAATCACTTAGCAGTCATCTTGGTTATTAGATGGACTGTCATAAGATCACAATGCTTGTGTTCATGGAAACCTAATTTTATTTAATAATAGCCTCAAAGCACAAGAGTAGCAATGCTGGCAATTTTATCACAATATATTGTTATAATTATTCTATTTTACTATTAGTTATTATTAATCTCTTACTATGCCTTATTTAAAAATTAACTATCATAAGTAGTATAGAAAAAAAACACATGGCATATATCCAGGGTTCAGTACTATTTAAGATATCAAGTATCCACCTGGGGTCTAGACGTGTATTTTCTAAGGATGAGGGAGCTACTATACCACAAAGACCATCATATACCAATTCTATCTCCACATTTTAACCTTAACAGAAATGCATTTAAAATAGGGAAAGACAAGCTGGGCATGGTGGTGCATGCTTGTAATCCCTCCCAGTGTGGGAGGCTGAAACAGAAGGACTGCAAATTTGCAACCAGCTTTGACAACTTAGCAAGACTCTCAGCAACTTACTGAGATCCTGTTTCAAAACAAAAAATAAAAAGGACTGAAGATGTTGCTGAGTTCAAGACCCCAAAAAAAAAAAAAAAAAAAAAACCTTTGGCAGGCTTACGTTTGATTAACAACTAGTCTTAAAGAAGGCTTCCCTGAAACTAATATTTCCAACTATCCCTTTATTAGATACCCTAGACACAATGCACATAGAAAGATGGGTAAAATGGAAACATTTATTTTCATTGGTGGGAAAAAATATGACTGTAAAAAGGGAGACAGAAAAGGAGAATCTGTATTAGAACAGAGGCCAATTACAAGCAGATCCATTTTAGAAAGTATTCATATATACAGAAGCTGAGACCTAAAAATCATTTATTACAAATTATTCATGCCAGTTATACTCCCAGAGGTGTGTTTGCTCCAGTTTAAAGACCAAGGTCCTTAAAGGGCCTGTTTCTCCTATCATGTCCTCTTCATATCATAAAAATTATTATGGCACCCATTTCCATGTTTGGGGCTTTTTCTTCAATTGTTTTGTCTTGTTGTTTTTGGTTTTTGGTACTGGAGATTGAACCCAGGGGTGTTTTACTACTGAGCTACATTCCCAGTCCTTTTTTTTGACTGTTTTTTGAGACACCATCTCATTAAGTTGTTGAGGTTAGCCTCGAACTTGCAATCCTCCTGCCTCAGCCTCCCAAGTTACTAGGATTTCAGGTACACCTAGCCATTTCCATGTTTTCAGTTCAGTCAAGTGTCACTTAACAATAGGGACACATTCTGAAAAATGCATCATTAGGGAATTTTATTATCATGCAAACATCATAGTGTACTTTCACAAACTACAGCTATGACATCATCAGGTGATACAATCTTCTTGGATCACCTTCAAGCATATATGCATCCATCACTGGCATCTATCATCAACATTACTGTTATTCAGCACATGACTGTACCTATATCACCTACTAAACAATCCTAATTCCTCCATCCCAAACCTTGCCTTTAAGATTCTGATTTACATAATAAAATTCCTGCCTCTGAAACTATTTAGATGTCTCATAGTTAACTAAGATAAAAAAAAAAAAAAAACAGAACAGAAAGCTTGATAACCATTCCCTGCCCTAAAACACATTTCTACCAGAGTCCTTCCCATCTCAGAAAATGGCATCAGAATCCATCTATTTGCTGAGCCAGAACTTGGAATTTTTCTTACAGCTTCACTAAGGTACAAATGACATTCAGTACACTGAATACTTCTAAAAGGTTCGAATCTGGTAAATTTTGACATATGTATACACATCACCACAATCAAGACAATGAACATATCCATCATTTGTTAAGCCAAAACACTGTGAAATTTTTTTTCTCTTCCATCTCTTATATCCAGTTTATTAGTAAGTCACATAAATTTTTCCTCCAAAATATCTCTCTATAATCTTCAGTGGATATTTGGTCCTTGAGTCTGTTTCCTGTTGTTATTTCAGAATAACTACAGACTAGTGGTTGTGAAGTCGACCTTTTCTTTTTAAAGTTGTAGATGGACACAATACCTTTATTTTATTTATTTATTTTATGCAGTACTGAGGATCAAACCCAGTGCCTCACAGTTTCTAGGCAAGAGTTCTACCACTGAGCCACAACCCCAGCCCTCGGCCTTCTTCCTGAGTCATATCCTGGCAGAAGGCATCACACACTAGAGAAAGAGCTTTCCAGAAAAAGAGAGCTTTCCAATTCAGATTTCCCTCCCTCTTTTATAATGCCACTGATCCCATAATGAGGGCACCAGCGTCATAATCTCATCTAACCCAAATTATCTCCCAAAGACCCTACCTCCAAATTCTACCAATATATGAATTGCAAATTAAGTGTTCAACATGTGAACTCTGGGGGGATACATTCAAACTATAGTATCACATCTCTCACCTGCACTATGGCACTCTCCCCAACCACACTCCTGGCTTCCATGCTCTTGCCCTTACAACCCATTCTTCACATATCATCCTAAAACATGATTTGAAAATGCTTTAAAAAACACTTAATGACTTCCTATCTCATCCTTCACTCAGAATCCAATCATATTTTTTACCATGGTTTTCTATAATGCCCTGCAGATTTGACCCCTGCCTCCCTTCCTAATCATATTTACCATTTGTTGTAGCTCCTAAACTCCAGTCACCTTCTTTCATTCCCTCTAACAAGCATAATTCTTTCCCAACTCAGGGTCACTCTACTTCTTCTGCTCATCAAATGTGTGGATCCTCTCACCACCTTAGGCATAGTATGAGCTTCTCAGTTACACTGTATTTTTTTAAAGCCCTATTTATTTCTTTTATACAGCAATATATAACATAATCTAAAATTATTTTGTTTTACTATTTTATTAATGTAGTGAAGAACATGAAGGAAGGAAACATTTTGTCTTACTTTCATATCACACTGAGCCTAGCACTTACTGATTTCTCTATAACTATTCATTAAATAAACATAAAAATATATACAAAAGGGCTCTAAAGAGAAATATGAATTTACTTTCTATCCCTATTAGGCAATACAATATTTGGCATTCACTGCTGTCTTGAAAAGGCACATTGAGAACATTTCTATTCTTCAGCGATCTAGGATTTTCCCTCTTCCAAGTTATCTTATCTCTATGGGCACACGAACATATTCCAAACCAATAATTAGTAGGTTGCTGTGATGTTACTAAGGGAGGAGGCACTAAACTAGGGCAAGTGAAAAGTGGAAACAAGGGGCAAAAGGACCTATACATGAATCTTAAAATAGGGGGGAAAACACTAAAATTCAAGGAGACTGAGGAGGAATACTTTCTTAAAAGGCATCTAAAGAAGTTCCCCAGAGGAAACCAACAGAAGGGCTTCAAATGTTAACACAAATGCCCAAGTCATAAAAACAAAATTCGAGTTAGAAAGTGCCTCTGGGATCAGACAGCCCTGCCGTACTGCCATTTATTTGTTTATTTTTTTAATCAATGAGAATCCTGACGCTAGAGAAGGTGAAATGGGTTACTCAAAAAAATACATGGCAAAGGACTAGAAACCAGCGCCCCAAACAGCAAGACTAGCCTTGTTTCCCATTTCATAAAAATTACATTAATGACATGCTGTAACGTGGGAGGCTCGAGGAAAGTTGCCTGGAGTTCCCGTTCATCTTCCCTAAGTTATTCAAGCGCCTCCTAGATGCCCAGCACATTGCTGAAAATGCAGCTGATGCAGACAGGGCCACGATCTGATAGTGAAAGGGTGCTTCCTCCCTCATCTTCGAGGTATAAAACAATCTAACTCTGCCCGGGCTTTCCCATGTTTGCCCCTCTGAGCTGCAATTAGAAGACGCGCCAGGTGACACGCAGCAGCTAGGAGATTCTCCGGGTATAGGTTATGAGATACAGTAAAATGTAATGAAACCTCTCACTTTTAAAAAAGTAGGGGGAGTGTTAGTTCCCAAATGGGCGCTTGGAACTTTTTAAGTGGCCTCGAAAATGCCGGAGCCCGGACGCCGGCTCTTTGGGGCCCAAAGAACTGCCGCTCTGGCGGACCCACAGCTCACCTTCCCGCCCGGCGTGTCGGAAGACCGCGGATTCTGTGCTACTATATCTTCCGGTTCCCGCCGGAAGTTTTTCAAATGCCGGAAGTCCCGCCTCAGTTTTCCCGGACGAAGGTAAAAACGTCGAGCCAAGTCGCGGCGCAGACGAAATGGGGCGGAGCCAAACAGGATGGAGGCGGGGCCGGAGCTGGGATCCTGAGGGAGTGTAGAGGTGATCCTGGCTCCTGGGCTGTGAGTCAGCTGGGCTGCGTTTCCCTGGATCCCTCGGGCGTGGGGTTAGGGTGCTGCCAATGCTCTTTCTTTGACCCGCTTTATTTTCATCTATCCTATGTTAAGTCCAATCAAGGACGGTTCTTTTCATTTGCATTATTCATTTACCGTGAAAAAATAAAAAACATTTTAGCTTTATTTTTTTGTTTAAAGCGCCGTTAATTTCACATCTTTATTTCCTAAGGCCTGAAATATGGATTTTGCTCTAGTCTTTAAGATAGATCCAAATCTTGTCGCCTCTAACCAAAGTTCTTCTTCAGCTACCTTAATGGAAAACTTAAACCCTGGACTCATCACTAACTTACTTTGGTCATTCAAGTAGCTGGGTACACTGCCAAGTATACCGATTTGAAAACTGGGTTCTCTCAGGAACTTCGTAGTAGAAGTATCAAACAAATCTAAGTCTGCCCCCGGGCTTTGTGCAAATTGCCCCCCCCCCATCTCCTTTGGTACCAAGGACAGAACCCAGGGGCTCTTCATCACAGGGCCACATCCCCAGCCCTTTTCATGTTTTATTTTGAGACAGGGTCTCGGTAAGTTGCTTAGGGCCTCACAGAGTTGCTGAAGTTGGCTTTGAATTTGAGATGCCTCAGCCTCCTGAGCGGCTTGGATGACAGGGGGCCGCCCCTGCACCTGGCCTGCCTTATGTTTTTGGAGCTGTTTCAACTGCCTTCACCTTCCACCAGTCCTTTACCTGTTCAGATACCCAGCAAACTAGGAGTAAATGCTGGAATGAATTGATTTACTTTAGGCAAATGGCAGACCCTGTACTTCTTGGGCAAGAATAGAAAAACCCTACCCCATTTCATTTTCAGATTATTTGGAAAGTGCTGTGACTTAATTCCTGGTAACCCAATATCCTAGGTGGGTCTTATTCTAGATTCGGCGTTTCCATTGCCCTTGCCACAATACAAAAGTAGCACCTGCTTTTTAATCAATGAGGCATAAATATCTTAATGCTGCTTCCATGCCCTGAACCCCACCTTTTTTTTTTTCCACTGAAGAATTGCTTCCCACTCTAACCCCAGCTACTAGGGAGGCTGATGCAGGAGCATCTCAAATTGAAGGCCAACCTGGGCAATTTAGCCAGACCCCTTCTTTGAAAATAAAAAGGGCTGAGGATGTAGCTTATCAGTAGATTACTTACTGAGCAAGCGTTGAAGCCAGCTTTAAAGACAGGTAGTTAGTGTAGGTAGGTAAATCAGGTCTGATGGAGAAAATGGAGTCCTATTTGAGTCCAGGAAGTCTGAAACTACACCTGGGAGATTGAAATGTTAATGTCCCCAAAGCCTGGCCTGTGCAGCCCATCCTAAAGAATTGTTAATAATGTGGGGCTGGGGTTGTGGCTCAGCTGTAGAGCACTCGCCTATCGTGTGCGAGGCCCTGGGTTTGAATCTCAGCACCACATAAAAAAATAAAGGTATTGACAACTACCACTTAAAAATAAATATTTTTAAAAAATTGTTAACGAAGCAACTCCAGAGCAGACAGGAAATTGATAATTAATTGGCCCTGGGCCCTCCAGCCCACCTGTTTCCCACCTTTTGGGCATCCCACCCAGCATTTCTGGGGCATAGTCACGTATGCAGGAAGGAGAGAGATAAGGGGAAGAGCATAGGAGAACAAAGGAATCCTAGGACATATAAAAAGGCAGACTGCCCTCACTTCTGGGGATACCAGGATACCAGGTATGGCCCCCTTCTCCCTCCCAGTAGAAGTCTATGTTACCCCTTTTTAAATAAACTCTGTTTTATATGCTTGCCTCAGAATGCTTTTCTAATGTTATACTTCAACATGTGAGGAAGCAGAACTAACCGGAGGTATCAGTGTAAGTACCACAAAAAAGAAAAATTGCTTCCCATCAATTCTTTCTTTCTTTCTTTCTTTTTTTTTTTTTTTTTTTTGGCGGGGCGGGGTGGGGGGTGATACCAGGGATTGAACTCAGGGCCACTCAATTCCTGATCCACATCCCCAGCCCTTTTTGAATTAGAGACAAGGTGTCACTGAGTTGCTTAGCACCTCACTTTTGATGAGGCTGGATTTGAACTCACAATCCTCCTGCTTCAGGCTCCTGAGCAGCTGGAATTGCAGACCTGTGTCACCGAGCTCACCCCCAATCAATTCTTTCTGTTTACTGTTGTACACATCCTAAAATCAGTGCTCAGTATATATGTAAAATGACTTGTCTTTAGTTTCATGGTTTTTACCAGGTTTCTAAACCAAGCCCACAGAAACTAATTAAATTGTTAAAATAGAGAAAAGAGCCTTTTATCTAGATTAGACTTTACTGCTAAAGTCAAAACCCCATGGATTTGTTTTAGAAGGTTCTAAAGAGCAGCTTCCCACTGCTACTCACTCATTTCCTGGACTCTGAGTATGGAAGAGCCTAGCAAAAGTACTGAAATGACCCAGGAGTGGGCCTTGCTAATAATTCATCCAAAGCAAGCACACATTTTACTGGATATATTTTGTGATGGGAATAAAAGCAGGGCTCTTTTTAAACTTGGTAAATCTAATCTTCTATATCTGAAACCATTGGCCACTAAAGATCATTTTCTAAGGTTGCTTAGGGATTTTTTTCTTTCTTAATTTCCATTCTTATGTTGCTTTTTGCGGCTGGTTTCAGAAAGTCTGTAAATGTTTGCTACAATCATAGTTTGTGTATTTTATAATTTATAGTCCCGAATGAATACTAGGGAACATGTTACAGTCCAGGGTTATAGGAAAATAAACCACATCATAAAAATCAACCACAATTATTCACTAGTTACCTCCTTTTGATATTGCTTTGTGCCAGACAAATTTAAGGTAAGTGTATTAAGGGTCAAGGTGAATCAATATACTACAAAGCTTCTTTCTTCTTTCTTTCCTTTCTTCCTTTCTTCTAGTACTGGAGATTCAACCCAGGACCTTGCACATGCTAGGCAAGTGCACTGTCACTGAGCTGCATTCCCAGATCATTTTATTTTTTAATTTTGAGACAGGGTCTGGGTAAGTTGCTGAGAGTAGCCTCAAACTTGGGATCCTCCTGCTTCAGCTTCCCAAGGGGCTAGGATTGTAGGTACACACCACTGTGCCCAGATCTACAGTCTTTTGACATAGTTCCTGCCCTGGAGAATTTACAAACAAGACTAGAAAATAGATATAGCCACAAGAGACAAAGACCCAAGTAATAATCTAGAGACTACTCTAGAGTTAAGCAGGTAGTAGCCACACTACATATCCAGGAAGAAAGTAGGGATTGACCATCGTATGTTGGACCTTGACCCACATCAAGGATATTTGCCTTTTACCTGGGAAAGAAAAGATTACTAAGCTAAAATGAAAAGTCTGGTAGGATTTTAGGCATCAAACATCTGAGAAAAATAAAACTTAGGTCAGAATCCTCTAAAATTAAAATATGTAGCTGGTGTCTTAATCCAAAGACAAGTAAAACTGTCCAGAGAACATTTCCCTTGGAATTTTACAAGAGAGCCACTCCCACTAAGAGCTGTCACAGGATATTTGTAATCAGTTAAGTATAAACCAGGCCCTACCACTAAAACTGCCTTTTCTGTCTAGAACCTTGCCCAATTTATTATTTACCTTTGGATCTCAAGTGCTGAATTCCAAGAAATTCATGGATTTAGACACAGAGCTGGAGTAATCTGGACACCCCCTGAAATTATGCAATCAGGGAGCAATTAAAACATGCTTTGGATTTGCTTAGGGATTATTTATTTTATTGCTTCAAAACATACAGCTCTTAGCCAGGCGCAGTGGCGCTCACCTATAATCTCAGCAGCTTGGGAGGCTGGGACAGGAGAATCTTCAGTTCAAAGCCAGCCTCAACAACAGCTAGGCGCTAAGCGACTCAGCGAGACCTTGTCTCTAAATAAAATACGAAATAGGGTTGGGGATGTGGCTCAGTGGTTGATTGCCCCTAAGTTCAATTCCCAGGACCCAAAAAAAAAAAAAATACAGCTCTTTATATGATACTTTTTAGTAAATTATTATTTGTATGCTATTGTCAATGTTTTCAAATTCTTTCTATGTGTTTGGTCTCTCCAGGGAGAACATCATAATAATAATAATGATAATAATAATTTAATCTTGGCTGGGGATATAACTCAGTTGGTAGAGTGTTTGCCTCAAATGCACAAGGCCCTGGATTTAATCCCCAGCACCACACATACACACACACAAAAAAAGTAATAATTTACCCTTATTAATTACCTGCCACGTGTCAGACACTAACTTAATGCTTTTACATGTATTTATGTAATTAATTCACATATCAGCTAAAGGAGCTCTTGCTATCTCCCCCTTTTTATAAATGAGGAAAATGAGGAATAGAGAAGTTAAATAATTCATATAAAGTCACATCAGTACTAAATTGCAGATGTGGGATTCAGAACCAGTGATATGCTTTACTCCAAAGCCAGTACTTTTAAAGATATCCATATACCATAAATGTGAAGCAAAGATCTTTCTTTTTTCAACTATGGTGGCCCCTGCAATACTTTGAATCCTTGAGACATTCAGAAACAGTTGAATCTCTAAATACACTAAATAAAGTACTGTCTAACCACCTGAAACATAGCAAGGCCATTTTCTTTATTGGCTTTGAACTAATTGAAATTCCACAGAAGCAAAAATTCTTAACATAGATGCAACTGTTTCACCCACTAAAGTGTAAGATACTTGGATCTAGAAACTAAGTCTTGTGCATTTTTTATCCCCAACCCACCTCCATCCTCTCCATTCACCTACTCAGTGGCTAGTAATGCTTGACAAATACTCAATAAGACAATAGACTAATCCCTGAACCCAAAAATGTGCCTGGAGTTAAAAAAATAAAAATAAAAAAATCCTTCCTCATTCTAGAAAAGTTACTAGAACTCCTATTCCAGCTAGGTTCCCATTTATAAAACTGACTATACTTCTGGTGATTCAAACATTTTCCCCCTTAGAGACAATCACTTAGTGTGATAATTAATTTTAGCTGTCAACTTAACTGAATTAAGACATGGCCTGATGGCTGGCACAGCATTGTTTCTGGATAAGCCGATGAGGTATTTCCAGAAGAGACTGGCAGTTGAACTTGTGGACTAAATAAAGAAGATCCTTCCTCACCCAATGTGGACAGAGCAAAAAGGAGAGGAAGGTGGAATTTTCTCTCTCTGTTCTGGAGTGGAAACATGCATTTTATCTGCCCTTGGACATTAGAACTCGAGATTCTCTGGCCTTTGTACTCCAGAACTTGTGCTCGTGGCCCTTGAGTTTCTTACATATTCGGCCTTGGACGAAGGGTTTAGTCATTACCTCCCCTGATTTTGAGACCTTTGGATCAGCCCATGTTTCCAGCTACATTGGTTCTCCAGCTTTCAGGTGGCCTATGGTACCATTTATGGCCTCCATAATTTCATGAGCCAATTCTCTTAATAAATCCCCTCTCATCTGTCTGTCTCTCATATTTGTTGTTTCTCTGGAGAATCCTCACTGATATAATTAGAATGGTGGAAGAATGTTTCAGATTGGAAGATACACAACTGTAACTGTGTCCTGTTTCATAAATTTCCATATTAGCTCCTCCCTATCCCCTCTTCTCACTATAAGAAGCTCTCATTCCTAAACGACAAGTTACTAGTTTCAATGAGCTTCAAAGACGAATTCAACCAGTAATTTAGAGATTTCCTGCAAAATCTTAGAGATTCTAAAACAAAAAGGAACCTGCCTTTGTTTCCCACATGAGAAATGGGTTTCTTGTTAAGATTCGGTTGGTAGGTGGAGTTCCCAAACTTGGCCTGTCCTGTTACTCCTAAATCTGATTAGAAGCAGCAGCATAATACCAATGTCCTAGTCCATCATGGAGGCCATTTTTCTAGCCCAAAATAAATTTGTCTGTATTTCTTAGAAGAAAGATCCAAGGGATTAAAATCCAGACTATCAATTGAGTATCAAATGGATCTTGGGAAAGCATAAATTAAGCCCAAGGAATTTGATTATATAGATTTTTCAAGGAATTGAAATCAAATATTTAAATTTCTCATAGGAAGTTAAATTATGGGACCTGTATATAGAAATATAATTTCTATCTTGAGGCAGACACTTGAAATTTTTAATGTTTTATCCTACTCTTTTTCTAATATCTCAAGGTATTTTTTAACGAATGCAATTAGAAATAAGATTGAGATCCATAAAAAGCATAAACAAAGATGAAAATGCTGTATCTATTGCATGGTCCACTCATCACTTTGCCTAGCAAATTCAATAAGAAGCACACAATTCATTGTTCTCAGGAGCAGACAAATTATGACATTATCTTGTGGTGAATTCTCATCAGTAGTGTCCAGGGACCACCTCAAAGGTCTAAAAATTCCACTAAATGGCCTGAGATCTAAGTATGGAAACCCCAAAGGGCTCATTTAGATCTTAATGATGGCATGGTTAGTTGAGTTGCCAAAAAAGATAAATGGCAGCATAGTGGGGCTGGACTTATTTTAGTTTAATGTAGACTAATTACACAGAGACACATCTGGAGATTCTTTATCAGAACGAGGTTTTATATCTAGTACCTTTGGTCCGTATCCCAGCACAACAAATTGAAACTGTCCTGCAAAATGCTTGCCTGAAACATTTATCCAGGAATGGCTATAATCATAATTTTAATACTAGAGCTTTCACACACTAAATGGAATTCAAATTCAGAAAAACTTGTGTATCATATCAGTCTATGTCCAAGTTTGTCCATACTTTTTTAAAGTTAGGTTTATTGAGTTGTAATTTACATAGAATAAAACTACTTTTTTATTCAGATAAACATATATAGTTGTGTAACCACCATCACAATTAATCAAAACATAGTGTTCTAGGGGCTGTATTGTGGCTCAGTGATAGAGTGCTTGCCTAGCATGTGTTAGGCACTGGGTTTGAACCTCAGCACCTCATATAAATAAATGAATAAAAGTCCATCAACAACTGAAAAAAATATATATAGTGTTCTATATCTTCCATAAACCCCCAAAACCCCTCCCTCCACCCTAGGCAACTAATAATTAGCTCTGTGTTCCAATAATTTTACCTTTCCCAGAAAGTCATATAAATGGAATCCCAGAGTATGTGACCATTCCCATCTGATTTCTTTCAGTATAATACATTTGAGATTAATCCATGTCATTATATTTATCAGTTTCTTTCTTTTTACAGCCAGAGTTCCATTGTATGGATGTACCAGTTTGATAATCCATTTACCAGTTAAACATTTAGTTGTTTCCATGTTAAGCTATCATGAATAATGCCACTGTGAACATCCATGTACAAGTTTCTATGTAAACATATTTTCATTTCTCTATAGTAAATAAATATCTAGAAATAGGTTGCTGAATGATGTAGTATGTGTTTAGTTGTATAAGAAACTACTAAATTGTTTTCCATGGTACATGCAAAATGGTACAGTTACCATTCAACTTGTACCACATCCTTGCCAGAACTTAATATTGTCAGTTTTTTAATTTCTTTTTACCATTTGAGTAAGTAAATAAGGATTTTGTTATAGTTTCAATTTGTATCTTCCTAATGACTAATGATGTTTATTACTAATATATTTATTTTTCAGCTATATATCTTCTTAGATGAAGTGTCTATTCAAATCTTTTATCAAACTTTAACTGTATTTTTGATTATTGAATTTTAAAGATTCCCATTATTGTAAATCCTAGTCCCTTATCATATTTTATCAAATATGAAATCTGGTTCTAAGAATTGTAATTTATTAGCTGATCACGGTGACACAATCTGTAATCCCAGCTACTTGGTAGGCTGAGGGAGGAGGATCTCAAGTTCAAGGCCATCCTTGGCAACTTAGGGAGACCTTACCTCAAAATCAAAAGGGCTCAGAATGTAGCTCAGCAGTAGAGCTCCCCTGAGTTCAATCCCTAGTACTGTAGAAAACACACACACACACACACACACACACATCTAATTTATCACAGGCAATTGCCAACAGAGTAGCACACAGAAAAATGATTCCTTCTTTGGCTACAAAGAAAATAACCAAAGACAAGTGTCATTCAAGAGTCTAGCTGACAGAAGGAATCAAAATCACTAATACCTCATCACTAATACCAAAATTCTAATTACCAGCATCACTCAAGACAGAAAACATTGTGTTTAGAAAAATGACCTCATTTCACAGTGAAAGATGATAAAAGTATGAGTTTTAAATACATTAACTTAGCATTCTAAAGTAATCCTATAAAATGGAGAAACTGGTATTTATACATTTTAGGAAATAATATAAAAAGTTAGCTAAGCCATAATGGCTTATTTGTTTAGACTAAATCCTAAATCCTGATAGTTTACCAAGAAATTGCTGCTGGATCCTGCAAGTTAGACTTTAAAAGTATGGATTGTATATATAAGGGCCTTTAATAACTTTCTACCATGAGCTTTTCTCAGTTTAGTGATTCTAGGTCTACAACTCCTATAACTTTCAGGCCTGTTTCTAGAAATCATTAGCTAACACTTCATATGTGTGTATATATACATATATATCTTCTTTTCTTTTCTTTTTTTTTTTTTGGTACCAGGGATTGAACTCAGGGCACTCAACCACTGAGCCTCATCCCCAGACCTATTTTTGTATTTTATTTAGAGACAGGGTCTCACTGAGTTACTTAGTGCCTTGCCATTGCTGAGGCTGGCTTTGAACTTGCAATCCTTCTATCTCAACCTCCCAAGCCAATGGAATTACAGGTGTGTACCATCAGATTTGGCTACTTCTTATATTCTAATGCACGTAAGAATCACCAGCAGAGCTTCTTTTAAATGCCTATTCTCATTCTAGATTATGAGATTCCAAATTAATGAGTGTAAGGTGGCATCTATGTGTGTGTGAAAGCAACAATTTTTGATCCCAACAGAGTGTTCTGTACACTACAAAAAGAATAACATTTAATGGGCACTTGATTTAAGAAGCTTAGAGGATTGAACTGTAGCATATGGTAGCTTAACACAGAATTTTAAGGATCTTAACCTTAAACATACCTTTTCAAAAGATAGACCAGATATTCATAGTTCCTCTAGCCCCTCTAAATATATAGTGTAGTTTTTAATTGAAAACAATGACAATAGCTAACGCTTATCGATTGCCTAATATTTTAAAGATTCTATAATAAGGTCGTTATGTACTTTTTTAGTTAAAGTTTTTGGGTTTTTTTTTTTTTCATATTTAAAATAACTCTTTGAGCTGGGTGTGTTGGCCCATGACTGTAATCCTAGTGACTCAGGAGGCTGAGGCAGGAGAATAACAAGTTCAAGAACAGCCTGGAGATAATTTAGAAAGACCCTGTCTCAAAATAAAATTTAAAAAAGGGCTGGGGATAAGCTCAGTAGTAGAGCAACCTTGGGTTCAATATGTACTACAAAAACAAACAAACAAAAAAAACTTTGAAGCAAAAAGTTGATGTATTTATTCCCATTTTAAGATGATAAAACTGAAGTGCTGAGGGAGTTTAAGAAATTCACCCAAATTTACAGAGGATAATTAAGTAGGTGTGTCAAAAAACTGATAAACTAAAAAAAAAGTTCTATGAAGTACCTACTTCAACTAAAACTGTATTAATTATCCATTGCTCCAAACAGATTACCCCCAAAATATTTTTTTAATAACATATGCATTCTAAATAATTCACTTACTCTCCTGGCAAATAAAGTGGATGAATTGGAGTCCAGAGTAATAGAGTGTAAATGAGTGCATATTCAAAGATATAGTGAAAACAATATATTCAGACTTTCTCATATATAGTAAAAGAAGAATTTGAGTTGTTTTTTTAAAATTTAAATATAGTATACTTAATTCAGTAGAAGAATAATGCTATTAAAGTCTTTTCTAATGCTATACAAGAAAGTCATTCCGAATTGACAGTGTCAACTCAAAAGGCAAAAAGAGTGCTATACCTGAACAGAGCAGTGTTCATATGCATACCAGAATAAGCCTGAATTTAATTGATAGAGAAAAGGAAGAGAAAGAAGGAAAAGAAGGAGAAAGAAGAGAAATAAGAAAAGAGGAAGAGAAGGAGAAACATAAATTGTTTCTCTTTAGTTCTTGAAGGAAGTCACACAGATTCAGGATCTAGGCAAAGCTTGCTTGTTCTCCATGACTATATGTCACAGGTATTTCTAACAGAAAATAGAAATCTGCATGAAGTTCACAATATCAGTCAATAGGGTTGGTGGGAATGAAATTGTTCTGACCCTAAGCTGCCATTCTACTCCTATCCAACCTACCTCTGTGCCCAAGTCCATAAAAAGTCAACTCACACGGATCCTTGGGCTGAATGAACAGGGGTCAATACAAGTGGGGCCATGGTCTAAATGTCTGAAAAGCAAAGAGGTTTTGATATAATTTAGGTCACCAAGGAAATATATTATGACTCTTTTTAATGATGTTTGAAATAGTAAAGTTGATGTTAAAGATAATCCTGAAGTTCTGAAAAACGGGTTTATTCAAAGAAATGAGTTACTTACTTGTTTTTCATTTATTAAACTCTTTCGCTACTTCTCCCCTTCACCCTGTCTATCCTTTCTACCTTTCTAGTCATAGGACACTATTTCATTGCTTGTGTCTTCACCAAAAAAATGGATAGGGCAAGACTAGGGTTGTGGCTCAGTGGTAGAGCATATGCCTAGCATGTGTGAGACACTGGGTTTGATTCTCAGCGCAGCATATAAACAAATGAATAAAATAAAGGTCTTTAACATTATATGTGTGTGTGTGTGTGTATTTAATGTTCACAGAAACAAAAATGGACAGGGAAAAATTAAGCATATTAAATATGCTGTTAGAGTTTGGATTTTAAATGTCCCACAAAATTTCATATAGTAAAAATTTGCTCTCCAGAGTGTCACTATTGGGAGATGGGGGAACCTTTAGGAGGTGGATCTTAGTGGGAAGTTTTTAGGCCATTGGAGGTGTGCCCTTGAAGGGGATTGTAGGACTCTCTTCTCTTCTCTTCCTTGCTTCCTGGTCATAAGGTGAACAATTTTATTCCACCACATGTTCCTGCCCTGATGTCCTACCTCACTAGAGGCCCAAACCCAGTGGGGCCATGTTAGTCATAGACTGGAACCTTCAGTTCTGTGATCCAAGATAAACCTTTTCTCTTTATAAGTTGATTGTCTCAGGTATTTATTATAGTGATGGAAAGCTGATTAACATTATGCTACTTGTTATGTGTCTCGTGAGAAGACAATTGAGATATAGTTTGATGTTTTTGAAGAATTAGGCAGGACTTTCAGCTACGGTGAAGTAAAAGAGGTCTATAAATATCCCACCTCCCCATCCAAAAAATTCTAAAACTGGGATTGGGGGGGGGGTTCAAAAAACGTTTTAAGTTCCTTAGATTATTTATTGCAAATATTTTTCTTACTTGTCTTTTAATTTTTCTTATAATGATTTTTCCATCAGAAATGTTTCATGCTTATATGGTTGACCTCTGGGATTTATGTCATACTTCTAAAGAACTTTTTCATCCTGAGGGAAAGTCTCTTAGTCACTGAAAGACCAATTTTACACTAGTCATTATCTTGTGTTAGTGTTCTTAGTTTTATTTTTGGCTTCCTGAAGAGATTTGGCAGACCATTTAGAATCCTAGTGGGAGATTAGGATAATGCTCTAGTTCTTTGATAAGATTTCTTTTCAACTTTAGTTTTATTAGCAGTGTGTTTTTAAAATTATCTATTCTTGTGACATGTTTTCCCATTTTAATATGTCTAGATATCAACTGAAAATTTATTTAACATACCAACCATTTCTCCCTGCAGTCTGACTTCCAGAGGTAGAGGGGCCTGGGAATCTGCTTTTAATCAAATCCCAGATGACTGTGATGTGTACCATCTACAAGTCTCACCTTTTAAAACTCTGGTTTGAAGCTCCCTTTTTTCCATTTGGTCAAATTTACGTTAGGTTTCCTGAGAGTGATTGTATCAATCAGGGTCGCAATAGGAGATGAATGTTGCATTCAAATTAAGATAAACTATTCTTAAGGGTGTGGAACTCGGTAAGTGGACCTCAGGAAAAAGCGAGAGAACATTGCTGCAACCCCTGAGCTCAAAGGCATGAGGAGAAGGAATGGTTGCTGTAGCTGGAGGAAATTCTATACAGTTGGTCTCCTTGAGAGAAGCAGTAAAGTTTGGTCAAGGAACAGAGCCAACCTGAGTTGGCAAAAGTGGAGAATAAAAAAAATCCTCACTTCATTCCTCTCCTTTGTTTTGCTTCCTGAGATCCATCCCAAGGGGCCAGACTGAGCTGGAACCTGTTAGGTTTCCTATAGAGGTCAGCCTTCTGGGACAAAAAGCAGGGTGAAAAAGGTGGCAAATGGCTCTAGAGGAACTAACTGAGGATACCTGGCACAAGGTCTAGGGAAGAATTGTAGCCTGCAGTACAACATGTGTGACAGAGAAAGAAAAGCCTTCTTGAAGGGAAAGCGTGGGAAAGAAGATTAGTAGCAATAAATACTTAAGATCTGGTATTCGAATAAGAAAACCACATAATTCTATACCATAGACTGGAACAAGTTGTCTATTTTTTAATTTGAGAAATGTTTTATGTTAGTTGCACATTAAATTATCAGTGTTACTCAAGAGTAAATTTATATAAGTTCTGGTCTGTCCTAATTCTAGAAATTTTGTTATTGTAATTCCCCAACACATAAACCACAAAAGCCGTTCATTTTACTCCTGGGTGGTAAGCTTGCTTCAACCTGCACCAGCCTACTGATAAGAATGAACCACAAATGCCAACAGGAATAGATGGTAACCACCCTGGAACCTGCCCTTTTCCACACCCAGCCAGCATTGGCTTGGATTCCATCTCTGTCAAGATTGAAAACTCTGGCCCTAAAAATACTACTTTTTGGAAGAGGCCTGATATGTTAGCTCTGCACTTGTTACCGGTTATTCTGTACCACTCAGGATTTCTTGGATTGATTTGGCTTACTTGTGATTTAATATGACTTTTTGTGTGCATATAACCTTTAAAATGGTCTGAAAAGTGTGTATTTGCATTTCTAAATATCATCAACAGGAATCAATCAGCAATAGTGTTTTAGTGACATGCATAACTGCCGGATCCTCTAGTCCCTTCTTGCAGTCACCTCCTGATTCATTTAGCAAACACCATGTGTGAGCTATCATGGTAACTCAGTTATTGTCAAGTGCATTGGCACCAATTAAACTGTTTTTCTTGTCTTTTAAAGATGTTTTTCTCTTCATTCCCTAGATGCTGCTCAATGGTTGTGTTGGAAGCCAAAATCTAATAAAAGCAGAACATCAGATATATTTATGCCTTGCCTTATGGAAAAATTTTATCAACAGGAAGGTAAAGGCAATAATGAGAGAAACTGTTATATTGAACTAAATTTTAACCCAACAAAGGATCTGGCTAATGATTTACAAGTGACCGACACCTTGGGAGAAATAAACAATATCAGTTGGAGTTAGTCCCTGACCAGGCACCGTGCTGGACTCTGGATGAAGAGCAGGACACATAAAGGCACAATTCTACCTTCCCAGTGCTCTCTGGCAATTTCTAGGAAGGAACAGAAAACTATGTACAGATCTGCATGAAGTAGGGGTATCCAAACAACTCACATCCAGTCTTACCTTTAAAATTTGAATTCATTGTTCAAATGTTTTGTTAACATAATATTATGATTCAAAATGTAAAAAATACAAAGGAAATGAAACAGAAATTCTGTCACCTCTGTTCCCCAACAATATAGTTTAGTTCCCCTACCCATGAGCAATCTATTTTACTAGTTTCTTGAGAATCTTCTTCTTCTTTTTTTTTTCTGGTACCAGGGATTGAACTCAGGGACACTCAACCACTGAGCCACATCACCAGTCCTACTGTGTATTTTATTTAGAGACAGGGTCTCACTGAGTCGCTTAGCACCTCACTTTTGCTGAAGCTGGCTTTGAACTCATGATCCTCCTGTCTCGGCCTCACAAAATGCTGGGATTACAGGTGTGTGCCACCATGCCTGGCTCTTGAGACATTTTTCAGAGAAAATTCTATGCTTATACAAACAAATGGGCAAATAATTTATTTTATCAAACCTAAGATGCCATCAATTACAAGATGCACCATTATTGTTTTTATTATTATAAAGTGTGGTAAGCCATTCTTATAGACCGTGGCCGCCATTAGAAGATGGCGCCGGCTTCCACTGTGGCCTGTGATAAACAACTCCTTTTATGGAGAGTTGGCGCGCAATCCCTTACCACCCTATGAGAGAGATCCACGTGGCGGCTTAGGATTGGGATGGGGGGGCTTTATTAAGCTGTGCTTGGGTGTGGTGGCGGGCGGGTGCTAGAAGATGATACATGACTCAAGGCCTGAATAAACTGTTGAAAGAAGAATCCTGTGTCGTGTTTCCCTTGCCGGCGAGGGGTCGCGACAGTTGGTGGCCCGCACGGGGAACATATTCCTCGAACCCAGGATCCAGAACTTTCAGCAGTCAGGGTGGTGCACCAGTAAGTTCCCAGGTAAGTGGGAATC
>NW_025999977.1:24360277-24383594 GCF_001458135.2 Marmota marmota marmota | reverse complement strand
AGATGCCACGTGGCGGCTTAGGATGGATGCGCTTTATTAAGCTGTGCTTGGGTGTGGCGGCGGGCGGGTGCTAGAAGATGATACATGACTCAAGGCCTGAATAAACTGTTGAAAGAAGAATCCTGTGTCGTGTTTCCCTTGCCGGCGAGGGGTCGCGACAATAAAGCCATTTTTAAAAAGCCTGCCAATTAAACAATGACATGCTATTTATTATGGAAAAATAGCACATTCTAATTTCAGAAACATCAAAAATGTAAAAATATGTACATATTGAAATTAATGAATTTTGGTCTATATTCATTTGTTCCAATGTTGCACAGAAGATAGTATCTGATGTTTATGATTCTGTATTCAACAATATACCCTGAACTTATTCCACATCATTATCTAAGTTAGTTCCTTCTTTTTCTGGCTGAATAGTATTCCATGGCAGAGCAGTGAAGTCAGGGCTTTAACATGTATGTTGTAAGTCAGAAAGTGGAGAAGGAATAAATTGTTCTTTGGAAAAGACAGTGAATAAACTGTAGATAGTTAAAAGAAAAAAACACAATAATCCATATTTTGCCTCTTTTTCCTCTAAGAATTTTCTTATACTTTCAACTTTCTTTCAATTTTCTTATGCTTTCTTATACTTTCAACTTGGAAAGTATAAGAAAAATGCCATGAAGTCTGACATAGGAAAAAAAATAGTTAAATGATCTTAGACAATTTACAGGAGTCAATATCTCTTGAGTTTGGACAAATACAAACCACAGCCGTAAAACAAATAAACACCAAGTGACAGAAGCATTCTTGGGAATTTTTGTGAAATAATGAAGAAAAGAAGAGGGGGCTGAAGATGCTGCTAAAGATTTGTTATTTTTTTCTTTTCTTTCTAGTTCTGGGGATTGAACCCAGAGACACTTGACCACTGAGTTACATCCCAGCCCTTCTTATTTTTGATTTTGAGTCAGGGTCTTGCTAAATTGCCCAGGCTGGCCTCCAACCTGTGATCCTCCTGCCTCGGTGCCCCCAAGTTACTGAAATTATAGGCACATGCCACCGTTCCAGACAGGGCGAAAGAATTTTACAGGGGCTGGGGTTGTAGCTCAGTGGTGGAGTGCTCGCCTACCACTGGGTTCAATCCTCAGAGCCACATAAATATATAAATAAATAATAAAAGCTGTTTAAAAAATTTTACAAAGGTAGGAAATATAGATTATAGGAAATACAGGCTTGTAAGATTTCCCATCCTCCCAAAGGTTTAGAATACATATTAAACAGATGGTTTATTAACATTTAAAGAATATAAATGTCACATGTTTTATTTTTAATTTAAATAAAAGGAGGGGATCAGAAAGAGCCAGAACAGGCTTGCCATCAATGTCGTGCCCTACCTAGGCTGTGGGGAAAAGAACCAGGGAGACACCTACCTGCTGTGACCTCCATGGTGCTTCCCTTCGCCATTCTCTGTGCGACCCATTACGGAGGCGATGAGCATAATGTTGAATGGAATTGGATTCCAATCCTGTTTCTAGCAACATCTGGTGACCTTGCGCAATGTACTTCATTTTATTTTTCCTTTCCTAAAATAAGGAGATTGCATTTATTGATCTCTAAATTATTTTCTGTTAATGGCAATTTGATTATAACCTGATGGGCCCTGTGGGTTGGGTTGGGTTGGGTTGGGTTGCCATCTAATTCCAAACAGGCGGACACTTGGGACCTCGTGAAAGATGCAGAGCAGAACTACCAACTCAACCATCCCTGGACTCCTGACTCTAAGAAACATAATAGACACTGCTAGCTTTAGGCCGTGAGGATTTAGGGTAATTTATTTCATAGTAATAGAAGACTACAGTGCATACTTTTCTTTAAAAATTTTTCTTTTAGTTGTAGATGGACACAATACCTTTATTTTACTTATTTATTTTTATATGGTGCTGAGGATGGAACCTAGTGCCTCAGACATGTTAGACAAGTGCTCTGTCACTGAGCCACAATCCCAGTCCCTAAGGTGCATATTTGAAGGGACACTGACAAATCTAGTGTGTCCCAAGAAGGACAGCCAAGAATCACTAGGGTTTGAAACCCTGTGGTGTGTGGAATGCTCCTGAGGTGTTTTGTTGGAGCAGGCAGCTCTTATGAGGACTGGGTGCTATGTTCCAGCATCTTTCAGCTAATGACTGGGTGGGAGACCTTCTCTGTGACTCTAGCAAGCAAAATGCTGGTGGAAGTATGTTGGGATTCTCATTGAGGGGTCATTCTCTAAAAGTCATAACTGACCCACATGAGAAGGTATTAGCAGAACCAGCTGAGGCTTGATGATGCTGGTGGGAATCTTTCCTATGGAGACTCCTACATGAGAGGATTCTCCTTATGGACAGCCTAAGGCTGTAACTGGGTAAGGATTGGAGCTATACTCTCATCTTAAATGAATATAAAGAAATTGTTTTCTTACATTAAACCATGAACGCTTGGAGATGAGGCTCTCTTCTCTCTGCTGAAATGTTGAACAAAAGCAGATGTCAGCTTGGGGGGCCAAGGATTTGCACAAAGATGTTATTTACATCCACACCAGCCTCAAGAATTATCAGTGTACTTTCATAACCTCCTCTGGTCTGAGACCAACAGTGAGTAGGAGGCAGGGATGACTCGCCTGTCGTGGGACGAGGACACTGGGACTCAGAGCCATTGAGTGACTCATTCCCAATCACACAGGCAGGGACCGGGGACCTGGATCATACCCAAGTTCTAAGAAAACTACCACAGGAAAGGTGAACTGCAGGTAAATAGATCCTGCTGGGGGCGGGGGTCACCAGAAGAGTCTGGTAAACTTCAAAGCTAATCAGAGCAAACAAACCAGTGAGGCACAGACCGGTCTTGATGTGAATTCCTAGCTTCTGAACTGCAGGAACAAGTCCTTGATTGCTTGATTTGGAAATTGGATACTTGGACAGTTTCCTTTCCCGGAAAAGGAAAATTACTGACTAAGGAAGATGTGAGCCAGTGAGGAGGAAGCGTACTTTTCCCCAACTGTGGGCTATGAGAGGATCACCAGAAACTTGGGGTTTAAAACCTTACATTCCTGTGATAAGCTTAACCTTTTTCTCTTAAAAAGTTTGCCTACTGCCTACTGGGAAATTTCTTAGAAGGATTGGAGGGAAAGGAAAATTCTGGCTCGGTTCCTAGTTCTACCTCTCTGGAGAGCCAATGGCCTCATAAGAACAGGATGAGCACATCTTTTCCAAGACACTGTGTTCTGCAGGCCTAGGAAGCATGCAGTGGGGTGTGGGGAAGTAGAAGAGAAAAGGTCAAGAGCAGCCCCTCTTTTTAAATTAACTTTTGGCTCATACCTACACTTTTGGCTCTATCCAGACCTGGTCAGACACAAGCTCTATAGGCCTAGGTAGGCAAACACACTTGCTGTCTTCATTTTGAGTGACCAGTGGTCCCAGAGGACCTGAGATCAGGACTCCAGTGAGCCACGTTAAAGTGTCATTTCATTCTCAGAGTGGCATTTCTGTTTAAAACAATCAGTCCAGTACCACTGCATCAGGGTTTCCCCCCCCTCCCAGGGGCTCTACAGACATTCCTTCTGTCTGTGAGGAAAGAGTGACAGAGGTTTGGACCTGATGCTTCCCTCATCCATCTTTTGCTCTCAGTCTTGAGTGTTTCCTATTGGGAGGTAGCAATTCCTAATGTAGAAAACATGGGCTTGGGAGCTAGCTAGAACACCTTGAATCTGTTTCCATCACTTATAAGCTGTGAGATCATGGGTATGTTATGTCTCCTCTGAGTCTCAGTTTCCATGATTATGAAACAGAATACTACTACTGCTGACTTTATGAGATTCTTGCAAGAATTGAATGAAATCATGTATGTTTTACTTAACGCGGGTCTTGGCTATGTTACTTGCACAAAAATATATTAGTTCTTTTGTCCCAAACTTATTCTGTTCCTAGATTCTGCCAGAGTCTCCAATTATGTCAAGTTACCTGGGCATTTTCACTTGGGGGAGTGAATTTACCAAATGTACTCTTCTTCTTATAGAATTGTACCTCTAGGTACAATTCTTCCTATGTGTTGTATCCCCAGGGATGAGAAAAATATATACTGAATAATCCACCAAACTGTTTTATCTGGATTGCTTGGGTCTAAGGGCATGCACATAAAAGATAATGACCACTTCAAGGAGCAACTTCTGCAGTGAGGATCAGGATAAAATGTGTGACTAGAGGATTTATGAGTTGTTCTTTGATTATGGAGCAAGGCACAGGCTAACTGGCTAACACAGGGCCAAAGCTGAGACTCTGAAAAAAGACTAACCATCAGCAAATTTGTAGAGTCTGTGAGCATTCTTCCTGACCCCTAGTTTCCTTTTTTTTTTTTTTTTTCTTTTTAGCAACCAGTAAATCCCTGCATTAGATTGCTGTTGCTGCTGTAACATATTATCACAACATAGGAGGTTTAAAACAACACAACAAAAAACAAAAAACAAAACAAAACAAAAAAACACCCAATTCTTTCAAATTGGGGTACAGAAGTTCAAAATCAGGATTATATTTCCCCAAGGGCTCTCAGAATGAACCTTTCCTTGCTTCTTCACACTTCGGGTTGGATATCAGCACTTTTGACTTCTTGACCTGTGGACTCATCACCAATCTCTGCCTGCTTCTTCAAACACCTTCTCCTCTGTGTAGGTATCAATCTCTCTCTCTCTCTCTGCTTTACACTTATAAGAATATCTGGCATTAAATATAGGAGCTGCACCAATAATCCAGGACAATTTCCTCATTCAAGATCTTTAACTTAATTTTATCTGCAAAGATCCCTCTTCCCAGTAAAGTAGCAGTCATAAATCCAGGGATTAATTTCCAGAGATTCAGATGTGGACACGTTTGTGGGGGGCCACCATGCAATCTACTAAAGCTAGAATTTTATTTTTTTAAAATATTAATATTTCCAGAAAGAAAGGAGAAAGATAGTGGGATAGAAAAAAATTGTTTCCATATTCAAATTTTTCAAATTAAAAAAAAATGTTAAAAAATAAATTGGCTAAAAACTTTCAAAATTTTAAGAAAGGTATTGACCCCTATATTCAAGAGACTCAGTGAAGTCCAAATAGGAAAACTCAAAGAAGTTCCTTCTGAGATGCAGCATAAGCAAAGCACTGAAACCAGAGACAAAGAAAAATCTTGAAAAGGACCAGAAGAATTTGTACATAGCATATAAAGGGACAACAATTCTAATGACTGAATTCCTCATCAGAAATGATGAAGGTCACAGTGCAGTGAAGGAACATTTTAAAAGTTTAAAAAAACATTATCAGTCCAAGAATTCTCTGTCCAGCAAAAATATACTTTAGGAATGAAGGTAAAATGAAGATAGTGTCAGATGCAGGAAAATTGATATAATTTATCACCTGCAGCTCTGATTAAAAAAGCAAAACAAGGGCTGGGATTGTAGCTCAGGGGTAGAGCACTTGCCTAGCATGTGTGAGGCACTGGGTTCGATTCTCAGTACCACATGTAAATAAATAAAATAAAGGTCCATCAACAACTAAAAAAAAAATTTGGAAAAAAAAAAAGCAAAACAAAACAAAACAAAAAGACCTAAAGGAATTATTTCCGGTAAAGGGGAAATGATACCAGAGGGAACTTAGGAGTTTAGCAATGAAGAGTAACATAAAGGGTAAAAATCTAAATATAAAAGACAAATTTTCTCTTGTGAAGTTCTTTAAAACACACAGGACAGGGCTGGGGTTGTGGCTCAGTTGCAGAGCACTTGCCTTGCATATGTGAAGCACTGGGTTCGATCCTCAGCACCACATTAAAAAAAAAAATAAACAAAATAAAGTTATTGTGTCCATCTACAACTAAAAATATTTTTAAAATTTTTTGAAAACCGCACATGACAGTTAAAAAACAAACTTAAAATATTGTCTTGAGATGTTTCCAAGGCACATAAATATAACATACACATAAAGCAACCAAAACATAAGGGGAGAAGAAAGGGACCTCCATAAGTCTGTGGTTTCCACATTCTACTTGAAGTGGTAAAACATTCCCTAAACATAAATTGTAAAATTCAAATGATGTGCTATAATAACTAGAGCAACTACTAAAATGCTATACAAAAAGATATATTCAAAACCATAAGAGATAAACTAAAATGGGTTCTATAAAAAAGTTTTTAATAATGTCAAAAAGTCAAGAAAGAGGAAAAAGAAGAATAAAAAAACAGAAAGAACCACCATGAAACAAATTATAAACCTAACTTTCAAACTTACCAGCAATTATATTAAATGTAAATAATCTAAATAAAATACTTTAAAGATGAAGATTGCCAAACTGGAGAATGAATATGTACACACATTCATATCCTTCCAAGATTCAATTAAATGTCATCTACAAAAAAAACTTACACAAAATATACTAAGGATGGACTAAAGAAAAAGGATGGAAATAGACATACCTTGTCAACACAAATGAAAACCAAGCTAGAGTTCCAATATTAACATCAGACAAATTAGATGTTAATGTAAGTAAAATTATCAGGCATAAAGATACAAGAGTCAATTTGCCAAGAAGTCATAACAATGCTAAATGTATACGCACCTGACAACAGAGTTTCAAAATACATAAAGCAAAACCTGATAAAACTGCTAGAAGAAATGGACATGATTGTAGCTGCAAACCTCAAAGCTCCCTTTTTAATAATTAATAGACAAGTGGAAAGAATATATCAGCAAGGATATAGAAGACCTGAATATTATCAACCAACTAGGTTTAATTTCCCATATATTATTAATTTCCCATATAAATTATTCCATCCAGTAACAAGAAACTATACAGTATTTTTAAGTGCTCTTGGAACCATTACCAAGATGGTCTATATCCCAGATCTTAAAACAATTCTTAATTTAAATTTACATTTAATTTACATTCAAGATAATTGAAATAATACAAAATATGTTCTATGACCATAATGTAATTAAACTAGAAATAACAGAAATATATGTGGAAAATTTCCCCAAACTTGAAAATCTAAATAATACTTATAAATAATCCTTGGATCAAAGAGAAAATATCAAGGGAAAGAAAATATTTTAGAACTAAATGAAAATTCTGCAGCTAAAGTAATGTTTAGAGGAAAATTTTAAGCACTGTTAAGTTAGAAAATAGGAATAGAAAAAAATCTAGACTGATATCCCTCATGAATATAGATACATAAATCTTCAATAAAATATTATCAAATTGATTACAGCAATATGTGAAAATAAGAATACATTACCAAATGGAACTTACTCTGGGAAGTTAAGGCTAATTTGATATTTTAAAAATCAGTCAATGTAATTCACCATATTAATGATCTAAAGAAAAAAATGTTTGTATCATTGATTCATAAAAAGCATTCAACAAATTTCAACATCTTTTCATGACAAATACTTTTTAAGTGTAGTTAATGCACCATGTAATATTTGGAAACATAATTTTATCAAAAATTGTTTATCTGAAACTCAAATTTAATACGGTGGCCTATATATTACCTGGCAATCCTATGGGGCACAGTCTGATTTTTTAGATTTAATACAATAATCAAAATCCCAGCAAGATTTTATTTTTTGAGTTTGGCAAGCTGGTTCCAAAATATATATGAAAACCAAATTTAGTTATTTTGAATAACCAAAATAATTTTTAAAGGAAGAACAGTTATAGGGCTCAATGCTAACCAATTTGAAAACTCAATCTAAAGCTAAGTAATCAAAAAAGTATGGTCTTGGTGAAACTAGAGACATATAAATAATAGAACAACATAGAGTCTAGAAAGAGATACACATAAATATGACTGATTGACTATTATTATTACTATTTTTGCAGTACTGGGAATTGAACTCAGGAGTGTAATACCCAATCTTTATTTATATATGTGTATATATAATATTTTATATATATTATATATTTTTAATATATTATATATTTTTATATAATAATATATATATAATATATATTATGACAGCAGAATGCATTACAATTCATATTACTTGTATAGAGCACAATTTTTCATATCTCTGGTTGTCTACAAAGTATATTCACACCAATTTGTGCCTTCATACAAGTACTTTGGATAATGATGTTCATCACATTCCACCAACATTTCTAACCCCTTGCCCCCTCCCTTCCCCTCCCACCCCTCTGCCCTATCTAGAGTTGTCTATTCCTCCCATGCTCCCCCTCCCTACCCCACTATGAATCAGCCACTTTATATCAGAGAAAACTTTTGGTATTTGGTTTCTTGGGATTGGCTAACTTCACTTAGCATTATCTTCTCTAACTCCATCCATTTACCTGCAAATGCCGGGATTTTATTCTCTTTTATTGCCGAGTAATATTCTATTGTATATATATGCCACATTTTTTTTTATCCATTCATCTACCAAAGAGCATCTGGTTGGTTCCACAGTTTAGCTATTGTGAATTATGCTGCTATAAATTTTAATGTGACTGTGGCCCTGTAGTATGCTGTTTTTAAGTCCTTTGACTGCTCAGTCTTTTTTATTTTTTATTTTGAGATAGGGTCTTGCTAAGTTGCCCAGGCTTCTCTTGCCCAGGAGATCTTTCTTTCTCAGCCTCCCAAGGAACTGGAATTACAAGCATATGCCTCTTCACCTGGCAAAGAGAAACTAATTTTTTTTTTGGTACTGGGGATTGAACTCAGGGATACTTTACCATTGAGCTACAATGCCAGCCCTTTTTATTTTCTATTTTGATACAGTGTCAACTAAGTTGCTTAGGGACTCAGTAAGTTGCAAAGGCTGGTCTTAAACTTACCATCCTCCTGCCTCAGCCTCCTGAGTCCCTGGGATTACAGGTGTGCACCACTGCACCTGGAAAGAGCATTTAATTTTTAATAAAGGTATGAAAGTTATTACATGGATAAAGGACAGCTTATTCAACAAAGGAAAAGTTGGATATATATATATATATCTCCCCTAAAAATGAGACTTGACTTGTATATTAGAATACGATTTATAAAAAAAAATTAACCTAAAAATGAATTTAGATCTAAAAGTAAAGCAAAAACCCATAAAATGTTTATTTAAGAACTAGGAAAATGGCCAGGTGTGGTGGTGCACACATGTAATTCCAGTGGCTCTGGAAGCAAAGGCAGGAGGATCCCAAGTTCAAAGTCAACTTCAGCAATTTAGTAAGGCTCTAAGCAACTTAGCGAGACCTTGTCTCTAAAAATGGGTTGGGGATGTGACTCAGTGGTTGAGTGCCCCTGGGTTCAATCCCCAGCAACAATAACAACAACAAAATAAACAAATTAGGAAAATGATTGTGACCATAAGTTTTGCAAAGAATTCTTATCACACAAAGCCAATTTGTAAAAGAAAAAATATAGGTAAATTAGACTTAAAATTAAAAACATTTTTCTTCAAAAGACATTGCTAAAAGAACGTAAAGACAAGCTGAAATACGGATGAAGTTTTAGCAAATCGTATATCCAACAAAGAACATGTATCTAGAATATGTATATAACTTTCAAAACTCAATGATAAGAAAACAACCACACAATTTTAAAAATAGGCAAAATATTTGGATAAACATTTCACCCAAGAAGTTATGCAGATGGCAGAAAAACACATGAAAAGAGCCTCGAAATCACCAGCTATGTGAGAAATGAAAATTAAAACCACAATAAGGTGTAGCTGTATACCTCTTAGATGACTAAAAACACCACCACTAACACCATCACACAAAAATACCAAGTGTGGGTGAGGATGCAGAAAAACTAGAACTTTCATACCTTGCCAGTAGGACTTCAAAATGGTAAAGGCTCTGAAGACAGTTTGTTACTTTCCTATATAGTTTAACATATTCTCACCATACAACCCAGTGATCTCATCTTAGATATTCACCCCACAGAAAAGAAAACATGCTCAACACAAAAGTTTGTCCATGGATGTTTATAGCAGCTTTATTTATAATCACTAAAATCTGGAAATGTCCTAAATGCCCCTCAGTGAATGCATGGTTAAGTAAAGTGTGCATTCATTCAGTGAGTCATGACTTCACAATAAAAAGGAACAGATTATTGATACACGCAACAATACAGATGAAGCTCAAAGACATTTTCACTGAATGAAACCAGTCTTAAAAGTTACATACTGGGGGCTGGGGTTGTGGTTTAAAGGTACATGTCTTAGAATCAAATAAATATGGTAATATTATTTCAATGGGCTGTTTCAATGATTAAAATAGTTGTTAAATGCTAATGCTTGGTACATTGTTCTCAAACAATAGTTGTTAGCTATTATCATTGTGTTATTAATATTACCATTATTATTTTAATAAATGAATAATGGAATTTGCAATAAATTGTAAGATGTTTCTCCCAGCCCACCACTCATTTGCATACTGTACCTATTTTGCTGAATTTTCAAGCTCTGGCACATGTAGACAGAGAGAAGAATGAGAGAAACATTTATCACCTCTCAATTCTTGTTAGAGAAAAACCGCGCTGACATGCTAAGTGATGTGGCAGCAGGGTCACATCTTGCATTGGCATGCACACTGGTTCTCACAAGGTAAGTGGGTGGGGAGGGAACTTGAATGAATTGATAGGTATGTCAATCCTGTGCAGAAGGACAGGGACAGAAGGCTAGGTCCAGCAAGGACATGGACCTGAGCCACAGTTCTGTCTGCTGCTGCCAACCATGGCACTTTAAGCATGTGGCTCAATGTCCTTTGAGTTTCTCTTCTCTGTGAGACAGAGATAAATACTTACTACTCAACAGCCTGATGAGGAAGATACATAAATTAGGGTTTCCTTTGGGCTAGATGGCTATAAAACTCAACCACAGCTGCATGGGGAACCTGGCAAGTCACATTTATTTGTTTCCTTCTATTTGTATTTATATTATCATTTAAGTTCCTTGGATTTCCTATGCAGTCCTTTATCTTTACTGCCCAAAGGAGCAATATATAAGGGGGTACCCAGACCCAGTCTTGGGGTCATTCTTAGTGGGATGTGGGGCCCAAAGAAACACAAAAGGTTGTATTCTCTCACCCACAAACCCCATTATCCAGGAACCACCTTGGGGAAAAGGATTTGCTGTCAGTGTTGGTGATAAAAGGATTAAAAATGAAACTTTCCAGAGGGAGGGCATTTCCTGAGAACTCCTTGTGCCAGGTCTTGTACCTACCATGATCAATACCCCTTGTTATTCTGTAAGGGGTTGCTATCACTCCATTACATTTGAATAAATCAAGGCCCATTGGGAGGTGAGTAATTTGTCCAGGATGCTAGAGCGAAGTTCCTAAGCATCCAAACCGATTCCTCCCACCCAAGGTGTTACCCTAAAGGGACAGACCAGCCATCAGATTGCCCAGGTGACAGCTAAGCACAAGCTAAGGATTCTTTCTTCCTTTCATTCTTTTATCCAACATCAGGGAACATCATGGTTTCTTCCATGAATTCTTCCTCACTAGTCCAACAACTGTCTATTGGGAGCCTGGCATGTGCTGTAGGCATTAAGAATACCCCCAAGGAATCTGACACACGGTCTCTGATTCAGGGGTTTGCAGAGTAGCTGTATATTGTATATTAGCCCATTTTCTGTCACTGATGGCCTTCTCACTAACGAATCCCAAGATGGTGGAAGCCAACCCATGGCAAGAGACAGAGCACATGGTCTTTCTGTTACTTCTTGTAAAGTCACCAGTATTCAGTTGGGGGCTCCTTATCCAATCCTGATCAATTCCCAAAGGTCCAACCTTTAAACGCCATAAGTGGATTTAACATCTGCCCTCTTACCCTCTTAATAGCTCACAATGGGGTTTAACTCTAACAGGAGTTACAGAGGAGACAAACCAATATGGGAAAGGCTATGGTGGGCCCAGGTTTCACGGGCCCTGAAGCTTAACCACTTTGAAGAGCTCTCTGTGGGAGAAGGAATATAAAAATGAGGAAGACAAAATTAGGAACAGTGAGCTCTGGGTACAGCTCAGTGGCAGAGTGTATGCTTAGCATGAGCAAGGGCCTGGGTTCCATCTCCAGGGAAGGGGAAGGAGAAGAAGAAGAGGAGGAGGAAGAAGGAAGGAGGAAGAAGAGAAGGAGAAGGATGGGAAGGGAGGAGATAAAGGAGATAGAGGAGAGGCAGAAGAGGAAGAGGAAGAAGAGGAGGAGGAGAAAACAAAACAGCAATAACAAAAAACAAAAACAAACTAGAGACAGGGCCTTGGAGGGGGTACAAGATGGTGAGGACCCTAAAATCAAACTTATCAGTGCTGTTGCAGTTTTTTTTTTTTTTTTTTTTTTTTTTTTTAGGGGGAAACAAACAATTATACCAGCAATGACAAAAATGTATTCAGGGCTGCTGGGGGAACAGAGGAGCCTTCTGGAAGACACATCCCCACACTGAGACCCAGAGGTTGGGGAAGGGAGTCCTGGCAAAAGGAAAAGACAGGTGCAGGACCCAGGTAGGGAAAAGGAGCATCATGGTTTCCAGGCAGTACAAGGGTAGCATCTTTGGTTCTTCCTCACTACCCAAGGCACCAGAGACTCAGAGTACAGAGCCCTGCATTGGCACTCTTAGAGGTTAGCAGGATCCTCTCTTGAGCAGGACTTTCACCTTTCCTCTGAGATCCCTGGGAGTTCTCAAGTCCAGGAGAAGGCTTCCATACTCAGTTCCCACCCTCCAAGAACACTGGGCCTGCCTCAGCCACACCTGGCCTATGCTGATCAGTTTATGTTTGCATTTGCAAAAATATCCAGAAAAACTTCCTCTGTCAAAAGTTAACCTAATACTGGGCATGGTGGTGCACACCTGTAATCCCAGCAGCTCAGGAGGTTGAGGGAGGAGGTTCATGAGTTCAAAGCCAGCCTCAGCAAAAGCAAGGCACTAAGCAATTCAGTGAGACCCTGTCTCTAAATAAAATACAAATTACGGCTGGGGACGTGGTTCAGTGGTTAAGCGTCCTTGGGTTCAATCCCCGTACAAAAAAAAAAAAAATTAACTTAAGGTGCAGTGCAACAGGTTCAGAGAAAGAAAAAGGAGAGGTAGGGAAAAGACTGACTTGGAAAAGAAAATTCATCCTCAAGGTAAGAATCAGAGAGACATCTGCCTGACCCAGTGGTGGGGGAGACTTAGTGCCCCTCAGTAGATAGCCCCTCAGTCATCTTTTCTCTTTCTAGGCCCTGAAAGCCTAGATCTATTCGTGACAGCTGCCCCCCCAGGATGACTATGGAATCCTGGGAGGGACAGAGACACCCCAACATGTTCAGCCACCCAATATGGATAGGTGAGAAAGAAATAAACACCTCTTTTGTTTAAGCTTTTATATATTGGGGGCCTATGTGAAAGAGCACTGTGTCTATTCTAATTTGAACAGATCAGTACAGCCCAGGAGCCCTGCTATCTTCAGGAAGCCCCTGTGGATCTGTCCTACTACCTCTGCCTCTACCAAACACCACCTTATATTGCTATGCCATTATTTTATGGGAATATTAAACTAGAGACTCACGTTTGTTTCTGTTTTATGCCATGCCCTGAAAAGTACTGGCTCCCAAGAGATGCTTAATAGTCACTGAATAAAATTGTGCTTAGTTTTAACTCTCCTTGCAGTCCGTGGGAGCTTCCTCCACCAGGAATGCCTTTTCCTTCTTCTCTGCCTCTGAACCTCTCTCCCCATCCATGCTCCTTTCCCACCTCCCCTCCTTTAGGGCCTTTTCTTGCTCTGCCAGGCCACAGGGACCTCTCCTTCCTTCATAGTCACAGCATCATATGGTCACTTGCTTGACAACTCATCGTGGCAACTTTTGCATTATTGTCTTAGCATTTGGCAATGTGCCCATACAATAATAATGCATTTAGGAAAAGGGCAGGGGAGGAGGAGAACAAACGAAACAGAATACAAAAAGCCAAGGAGGTCAGAAGAAAATATGAAGAGCTCAGATGTCATGGAAACCAGAGGAAGGGAGCATATCAAAGAGGGAGGTGGAGCTGCCTCATCTCCTGCAGAGAGTGGTTAAATAAGGTAAAGACGACAAAAAAAAAAAAATGGTTTTATCAGGGTGGAAGCAAGTGATGTTTCAGTGAGCCCAATAGCGTGGGCTGAGGAAGGAGTGGGTAGTAAGAAAATGGAGACAGTGAAAATAAATAACACATAAGAAGTTTGGGGAGGAGAAGAGTGTTGAGTGGTGGGTAGAGAGAAATGAGAGGTGAGGAGAGGTTAAAAATATTTCATGTGAGGTAGGTGAGACTTACTGACGGAAAAGAGCTGGTAGAAGGGAAGAGTTCGAAGAAAAGTGAGGGATGACATAAAAGAGTGGAGTCCCCGTGAAGCAGGGCTGGGGGATGTGCCAGGAATGGGGAGGCTGATCTGGAGGGATCTGCTTCCATGATGACTGGTGGGATGGATGAGTGGCACTCACCCTTCTTCTTTCCTAAATGGTGGTCGGGTTTGACAGTGAAAGGTTGAATAAACACCCAACAGATGGCCTCATTGTTTTTGAGAAAAAGGTCAACCTCTGAGCAGCTCTGACCCTCTCCAGTTCCCCCTGTTTCCATCCTCTCCAGAGAAGTTCTCTGGCCATTTCTCATGATCCTACCCTCTGCTTCGGGAGCTGACCTACAGTGTCAAGAAAAATATGGAGTTGGTCTGGGGTTGTAGCTCAGTGGTAGAGCTCATGCCTAGCACACGTGAAGCACTGGGTTCCATCCTCAGCACTACATAAAAGTAAATAAACAAAATAAAGATATTGTGCCCATCTACAACTAAAAATATTTTTAAAAAAAAGAAAAAAGAAAGGAGGATTCAGTGGTGTTGAGATTTTTTTTTTTTTTTAAGTGCAGAGTTGGTCTCTGTGGTTTGCCTGGAGATCTCTAGAATTTCTTCACCTTCACGTTTTAGCTTCTTGAACACCTGGGCCACAACTCCTTCATCTGCTTTTTCTGAACGCAGCATAGATTTAACTACCAACTAGATGACCTGTTGTTCTAATGCAATGATAAGAACTGAGTTCTTCTCTTTGAGAAGACTAGTTATTAAAAAACCAAAAACAAAGTACTCTAAGGAATTGAACCCAGAGGCTTCCATTGAGTTACATCCCAGCCATTTTTATTTTTGATTTTGAGACCGTGGTTTGCTAAAAATTGTCCAGGCTGGCCTCCAACTTGCCATCCTCCTACAGAGCCTTCCAAGTAGTTGGGATTACAGGAGTGTGCCACCAGGCCTGGCTTTATCAAAGTATTTGCAGAGAACAAGCTGTTGCTGATTGTATTTGCCCCTCACTTGTGGTGGGCATGTGGGTAAGGCCAATAGTCCGGTGCTCTGTGGTCTTCCCCAGACTTGATCCCTTGGCTGCTAAGTTATCCTAGTGATTCTGTACCATGTGCAGGGCACATCAATTGATGACTGGCACAGGTTAGTACATTAATCCTCAGGACAGTTCTGTACAGTGTTACTATTATCCCCACTTTGGAGCAAATAAAGCTTCCAGAGGGTGGACAAATCACACAGCTTGAATGAGGCTGAATAAATGAGTTCTCGTCCATCACCTATACTCTGACCCTGTGGTCTGGCTATCCAAATGGCCCGGTCTGTCTCCTGTCCCTTATCCCCAGGTCTGCTGTGCTTTTCTACTCCAGAACTTTCAGAAATCTTCTGAGGCCATGGCATGCCTCATACTCCTCTCCTTCCCAGTTGTTTTCTCCTCTCCTGGCTCAGGGCCTAGGGGCTGTCCCTTTCAAAATCCTCTTCCAGCAAAATAAGCAGGCACTACTGCTTGTTCCCTGGCCCTGTGAAGTGGCAGAATTCAAACAGATACTAAATAGGTACAGGCTGCTAAACCAGAGATAACAGACTCGATGGGCCCTCTTTAGACCCAGTCTCTCTATTCGCTTCTCTATCCCATGTCCACCTAGACTGCAGCGACCTGAGAGGGTCTGTTCTGGGGGCTACAACAAAGAACCAAGACAGAGCAAGGTTGGGAAGGGTCATCCTTCGGCGCACAGGGAGAGAGGCTCGAGTCACTGCGCCCGCGCGCGTGGCACCACCAGAGGGCGCTGTGGGCTCGCGGAGCCGGGAACCTGCGGCCAACCCAAGCTGTGGCCAACCTAAGCTGCGGCCCAGGGACTGAGCTACCCCGATTGGAGCTGACCTTGGGTGGAGAGGCCAACCATCTCAAGGCTCTCATTTGGGCGATCTAGGGAAGACCGAGAAGAGGGCCCTTCGTGACACTCTTCATTATTCAAACGTTAATAGAGTACAAAGTCACTAAAACAATAAGTCTTTTTTTAGATACTCTTATCAAAACAACTTAAAGAACTCTATCAATATAATCCTCTCATGAGAATTATTATAATTGTATTGATATTACAGTGTATCCAAGATATTTAAGAGTGCCAAGAAGAGTCCTACTGGGTCTCCGAGACCTTTCAGAGAAGTGGCAGAATTCAAGCAAGGTTCCAAATAACTATGTCATGTTTAGTAGGAGGAGGTAGGAGCTCTGAGCAATAAGGGTAAAGAGGTGGAAGAATTCTGGAAGGAGGCTACAGATTGAGCTAGGGGAATAATACCTGGTTCATAGAGAATTTGGACCTTAAAAGAGTAAAATATTTGGCACCTGCCTCTAGTATTTGTTACAACAGAACCTGTGGATTTAACCAGTCTTAGTTTTACATTTTGTTATGCCTAAATGCTTGCTATCAGTGACAAAGGGCACTAATCCCTGCCCTTGAGCCTCAGCTTGTTGATCCTGAAATGCAAATCAGAAGTAGAAATGGATTAGCCAAATGTCCAGAATGTACTAGAGACACATGACCCAGTGGGAACAGTTAGGTCAGTCATTCTGTATTGATAAAATATCCACAGCCTGTGGAAGCAGCTGTTACACACTGTACAGGGATCATAAAACCAGATGCTGAAAATACATCAATATATATGCTGGTGTTAGGAGACAAGATGCAAAAACATAGAGGTTGAGGTACAATAGGTTCTTGTTTTAAAGATTCTTATCACCAAAAAACTTAAGGAAGGACTATCAATATCATTGTCCTCCTGGGAATTATTATAATTGTATTATTATTATTATTATGATGATGATGATATATAGTATAGATAGTATATAGTATTATAAGAATTATTATATTGTACTGGAATAAGGCCAGTGTAATTTGAAAGCAATAAATTAAACTCAGAGCCTTGGATTTACAGAAATTTTGTTTCTAAGATATTAAAGCGTAATTGAAGTTATCATCACCAAATGGTGTGTTGGTTCCAGCCAGACAATGGGAAAAAGCAGTAAGTTTAACTAGGAGGCATAAGATTTGGGTTTAGGTCACTAATTATTGGCATTGTTTTCCTTTTTTGGCAAGTGAGTTAACTTCTCTGGGTCTCATATTCCTCATTTAATAACAATAAAGTATATAGACAGTGATCTCAAATCCTATAGAGTATAACAAACTTCTCTGTTTTGTGGCATCCAAATGCCCCCTTAGCGCTGTCTTGTTTCTGACATCACTTTAAGGGTCAGCAGAACCTGTAAGGTTTAGGCATGTGAAGGAGAGGATATAGGAGTATAGGGTGGTTGCTAGTCCTGAGACTATGTAGAATTCCCCTTGTCAGCTGAAGTCTTCTGTATGCAGTGGCCCAGGGCCATTGGGGATTAGACAGTCCCACTCTTACTATGATCATTGCTATCACTGAATTTCTACAGTACTTTCTAACTGGGACCGGACTGCGGCAGACCTTTATCTATCATTTGCTGTGTGTCATCTTGATTTATTTTTCTGCAGCAGTTATTTGAGATTGATTTCTATGGCCATCTCCGATGCTACTCACCAAATATTCCAGGCTCCTTGTCCTGGAAGATGGTAGAACTTCCTAGCTCCCTTGTGGTTGAAGGGAGAGGGGTCATACGGCTGATTCTAGCTAACAACTTGCCAGTAGCAGATATTTAGCGTTTGGTAGGAGAGGAAACTATTGAATTGCCTAAGACTCTCCAGACATCCTTTAGCTTTCTGCTTATCACCATCCATGTTCCAGTTGGTGACTCTTTGGTCAGCTTGGACACAGGAGCAAAGATAATGCTGATAGGGAGCAGAGTTTCCAGCATCTGTCACTACTGAGAAGAAACTTTTGTCATTTCAAGACTTTGAGATTTGTGGACAGCTTATTATAGCAACATGTCCTACCAATCCTGACCAATGAAGGGCCAATCCCAACTAATACATGACTGACTGAATTGATCTAATCTCCCTGACTGGAGTAGGAATTATCCAGTATCTGCTTATCTTCTCTAGAGCACATGCCCTAATAACTTGTACATAGCACGTACTTAGTAGAGACCCTTAGATTATATATGTACTTAAAGGTCCCAAGACCCAGTGCATCAACCAGCCAAAGAACATATGTGTGATGTTATTTCCATCTGGTGTCCTAGAGATGGGGGGCTCACAGTCCAGGGAACTGAGGAAAGAAGGGCACCAGGCCATCTCCTCCCTCTTTAATCTCTGTGGGGCTGCCTCAGAACCCTCTGACTCCTCACAGGTGCAAGTGAAGTTTACTGCAAAAGAGTTCAGAGCAGAGGTTGGACTAAAATAAGAAGCCAGGGCAGGCCAGACAGAAGCCAACCACAGAGGGTGGGCCTGGGGGAGAGTTAGGAGCTGGCTGGGAGTCGGGTGGGAGCTGGGCTGGGCCTCCCTGGCAGGGCTCTGTCATTGTGTCACTGCACATTCCATCCCATGGTCCAGGTGGTTGAATTCTGTTCAACAGAGCATGTGAGGAATGTCTGATAGACCCTGACCAGGCAGACCTTCCAGAGGCCCATTAACATTCTATAAATGGCAACAAGCAGCACAGCGCAGGGACATGAATATTAACACGCTGCTCTAGGTTCCAGCTCCCCTTCCCTGCTGCCTTTAGCTGATCTAAACAATATCCACCGACTGTTTCTTTTCTCTCTCTCTTTTTTTTTTATCAGAATGTAAATCATTTTCTGAGTTGACTCTTCTTTCTCTCTAACACCCTATTTTGAGGTGAGTCTGCTGGAGGAAAAGTTACAAAAGAGAAAAATATTCATCTATCACAAAACTGCTTTTTTAAAGTATTAATTTGTCATGCTGCTGGCCCACTAGAAGTTTTAATGTCTCTGGCTGGGGTTGTGGCTCAGCGGTGGAGCTCTTGCCTAGCATGTGTGAGGCGCTGGGTTTGATCCTCAGCACCACATTAAAAAAAAAAAAAAAGTAGTTTTTCAGTGTCTATCCAGGAAACATTTCAAACCCATCCGCAGGTCCCAGCAGACTTAACTGTCTGATTCCAACCTGCCTCATCTCCCACTACTATCTGCCAAAAAAGGGGCAAGAAACAAGCAGTGTTTGCATGTAGAATACATGCATTCTCCCTTTTAATGTAAATATTAAGTAAGGGGTACAGCCAGCCCCTTATTCTTCCCCAGTAGCCACAGCCTTTTCTAACTGTGTGGCACACTCTGCTCCCTTTGCTGCCAATGCCCTTCCTTTTTCTTTTTTTTTTCCGTGCAGCTGGAGGAACTCCCTGCTCAAAGGACCTTTGAGGCGATAGGTTGGTAAGCTTCTCCAGGCAAGGGATGCTACTCCCATCCCTGGATCTGTTGCAACATTGACCACACTGCCGTGTGTATGCTTGCCGCTCTATCAATCCTTTTCTCATCAACTAATTTTAAAAGGAGAGAGGCCCTATCTTCATCATCTTTGTTACATTCTTCCATCATTTTTCTTTCTTCTCTCAATGATTATGAAATAAGGGGGCCATTGTTGGAACCCAAAGGGCATACTGCACAATGTATACCCCAGCTACTAACCCAAATGAATACATATTTTCATTTGGTCAAGTTTGACTGTGGGAAGGTAAGATATTTATTTAGAAATAAGAATGTAAGAAGGGCAAGAAACAAGCAGTGTTTGCATGTAGAATACATGCATTCTCCCTTTTAATGTAAATATTAAAAAGGAGGCATTTTGTTTGGCAAAGTCTTTTTGTACTTTGTAAAACTTGTAATGGAAAGGAGACTGGTATTGGCTGACTCTGAGAATTGCAGACCGATTACTCACATGGATAACAGCCTCTTAAGAGGCAGGTGTCGCCTTCCTGTAACCTTGCCCAATGTGCAAGGCAATTGTGTTGGAAGTTTGTTGGTTATCTGTTTACAATAGTCACTGAGATGGCAACAGACCCTATTTAATATATTTAGGGTCTCACTTGGGCAGTAGTGCTTGTTCAGAGGCGATGTCCCCCTGAGTGGCATAGCCAAGGACCCATATAAATAGAAGACTCACTTTGTAAAAAATAAACAGACACATGCAAAAGGTTCAAGTTCAGTGTGTCCTTAATTCTAAACTTACTTTCTGTTTAATATACAAAAGAGGAGGGATTTAATTCAATATTTTTAAATCCAATGTGTTTCTGTTTGTATATAACATAGGACCTGCCAGAGTAAGTTAGAGAGACAGTTTGAAATACCAACTAGTCAAGGATCCCTAACTTCATAAATTTTTGGCATTCTAGATTTCCCAACTGAGCCAAGATAAGGGTGAGGCAAAAGAAACATTTGGTTGGGTATAAAATTTAATGGTTGCTAATAAACTCAGCAATAGAAACAATATTTTAGTGTAGTTTTAAAATTATTTAAGATTTGGATATTCTTAAATTTTTATATTTTTATTTTTAAAAAATGCATTAAAATTATTTATTTTGATTAATGAGTTTCTTGGTATTCTTTACATTTTGCTTGCTTGAAAAGTATCTCACACAGCTCATTTTTCTGCTGACCCTGCTTCCAGAACACGTTTTCAGAAGATCAAGCCCTATGTGCCATTACCTTCTATCACATTCCCCAAGATGGAAAATTGAGCACAGTGGTGGAAGGGGAGGGGATGTATGTCACACAACCTGTACCTCCCCAACTCTGGAGGCCAAGGCAGTAGGATTGAAAGTTCTAGGCCAGCATCAGCAACTTAGTAAGACCCTGTCTCAAAATCAAAACTCAAAAGGGCTGGGCATGTGGCTAAGTGGTAAAGAGCCCTTGGGTTCAATCTCCAGTAAGGTCAGGAAGAATACAATAGTGGAATTGAGAAGCAAGGAAGAAAAATTCCAGTGATCAAAGAAATGAGAAAACAAACAGCAATGAGATGTCTCTGCTAGTGTTTTGTCAAACTGATATTTTAAAATATCACACCTCCAGCTGGCGGAAGTGATCATGTAAGGCACACTTTAAAATCCTGACTTTTTGCGTGAGAATTATTTCGGCTGTCCCCAAGACTGCATTTTAGCACCATCTCTACTTAGCTGCCCCATGCAATTGGACAAGATGTAAGAAATACCAGTAATTTCTCCGGTATTGGCTGCAGGTGGCTACTTTGTGTGCTCCTCTGGGACTGGAGGACCTGCCCCAATGGCCTTGGGACCCTTCCGATGATTTTGAGAAGTCTATGTTGCACTATGTGTGGATCGTGTTGTTCCAACGGGCAGCCGTCTTCGTTTTTAAGCCCTTTTAAGCCTTTAAGTCACAAGCAATGATAACCTTTTCCAGTGAGGAAAAAATGATCGGGAGGCGGGTTTTAAATTTTAGTCTACACTAATCAGACCCGCCAGATAAACACTCAGTTTACTACTATGCCTACAAACTATGGGACTTGACTTGGCAGACACAAAAAGCAGAGGTTTCTTCTTCCACTTTCAAAGCACTGCAGCTCCCAGGTCGATCTCTTCCCGCCGTAGCCTGGCAGCTACAGCTGGGCCGCACCCCAGGCCTGGGCGCTCTCCGCCCCGCCCTTGCAGGTTCCCAGTCTCCCGGCGCGGGGCCGTTCCTTGCCCCGGCTCCCCGCGGAGGAAATTCTTCCCCAGCAGCCCAGGGCTCGCCTCACGTGACCAGCCGCCGCGGCGGCTTCCAGCGAGAGTTTAAAGGTTACGGAGGAAATTAGCACGGACACCGCCACTCGCCCCCCGGAGGGCGCGCCCCGCTTTCCCGATGCCCGGACGCCGGCTGTCAGCGCACTAATCCGACCCGATGTGCCCCTCCAAGGCACAGACGGGGTCCAGCGTAAAAAGGAGAACACACTCTGTAAATATAAACACACAAGCCGGGCCTGGCCGGGGTTCGACCAAGCTTTCTCCCGTCAAGTTCTCACACCCAGAGGGGGTCCAGGACAGATCCCCAAGGGGAGAACGCTTCCCAAAGAAACGGAAGAGACAATAATCCCATTTAAAAAACTCACAAGAGCCTTTCGGGTCCTTCCCTGTGCCCCTCCCCCATTGCCAGGGAGCTGAGCGTCCCGGGACAGAATGACAGGTCAACACTCGCAGGCTTCTCTGGCCAGCCACTGCCCCAGTAGGGTAGGCCTAGGAGAGGTTCCCGAGTCCTCTGGGGGCAACGCGATCCCCGCCACTCCTCTCTCCCCAACTCTTAAAGAGTTGGCCGCAGCGTCCACAAAAGGTGCGCGGCCCGGTCCTCTCCCGGTGGAGACCCCAAACGACGTATCCACCTATCGCTCGGAGCTCTCGCTCCCGCACCCCCATGCTGCCACTCCCCGGGCTTCCACTCAGGGTTCCCTCCGGGCTCCCCCGCCCGCCGGCTCGACCCAGGCAGGCTGGCCCGCTCTTTGCTGTTCTCTCCTCCGCTCACTTTTCCCGTATTGCTCCCCCAACCGGCAAAACTTTCTATTTCCCTAAACACTGGCGCGCGCGCGCGCGCGTGCACACACACACACACATACACACACACACACACACTCACACACTGACGTCTTTTGCGCATTTCCTGCATTAGAGGGAGGGAGACTCGCTCGCACACCGACCGAGGGAGAAGAGACCGTGGGGGAGAGCGGGCTGGCGGGCAGCAAGCGAGCGGCAGGCTAGAGCTGGGACGCTGGGAGCGCGGCGGGCGGGCGCTGGCGCCCAGGAGGTGGGGCCGCGCGGAGTCGCAGTCCCGGCCCCGCCGCCGCGCTGCGCACCGCCGGGTGCCGGCCTGCGCCCAGATCCCGAACGGCGGCCACCCGACTCCCGAGCCCGCGCCACTGTAAGATTCCGGTCTCCTGGCGCCTCCCGATCGCCTGCTGCGGCACTGCTCTGCTTCGCTCAGGAGGCGGCAGCCGGGCTGGCTGTGTGGCTTGTAGATTTTTAAAAATTTGGCTCCGAGGAGGACCATTTCCTCTCGACATGCATCCCTCCGGATAGACTGCACATCCCTCGGTCCACCCCCCGCCCCGCGCGGTCAGAGGCAGGCGCTGGGTGGGCGAAGAGGATCCGGGTTGAAATCTGCGCCCCCGGTTCTCGTCCCCGCCCCGTTCTAC
>NW_025999977.1:24199569-24360252 GCF_001458135.2 Marmota marmota marmota | reverse complement strand
TTCTACCGGCCCCCTGCCCCCTCCCGGAGTCGAAAGTTTCCCGGGGATTATGTTTCGGAAAGGTAGGTAAGCGCCGGGCGCGGCGCCCGCTTCCCGGCACCCGGACCCGGAGAGCCAGCGAGGCGGCGAGGCAGTCCCCTCGGCTTGCGGTGGAGCCCACAGCTCGTCTTCTCTTCTGGAGGTGCCGCTGGTGGTAGGGGGGGAGAGACTTGCTCCAAACACGGACGTCTCCCGGCTCTCCCCCCCTCCCTGTTTTCCGTTAGGAACCCGGCGAGGAAATACATGCACTCTCTGAGAATCGCCGGCGCCCGGGCGCAACGCCACAAGGTGTAGGGAGTGGAGTTGGGTGGAGCAAGAGGGGACCCAGGAGTCCCCGTGGCTCAGAGCGCCCGCGGTCTGTTCTTCATTCCGGCCTTCGGGGCGGACGGAGTGACCCCGGCCCCCACTCCCCGCCCCGACCATGGTAGTGTTCAATGGCCTTCTTAAGATCAAAATCTGTGAGGCCGTGAGCTTGAAGCCCACAGCCTGGTCGCTGCGCCATGCGGTGGGACCCCGGCCACAGACTTTCCTTCTCGACCCCTACATCGCCCTCAACGTGGACGACTCGCGCATCGGCCAAACCGCCACCAAACAGAAGACTAACAGTCCGGCCTGGCACGACGAGTTCGTCACGGATGTGTGCAATGGGCGCAAGATTGAGCTGGCCGTCTTTCACGATGCCCCCATCGGCTACGATGACTTCGTGGCCAACTGCACCATCCAGTTTGAGGAGCTGCTGCAAAACGGGAGCCGCCACTTCGAGGACTGGGTGAGTCCGGCCGCTCCCCTTTCGGGAACCCGGCCCTGGGGTCCGGGGGGAAAGACTGGCTGCCTAGGCATTGGACATAGGTCTTCTCCGAAACTCATTTGGCGACTGGGGTGTGTGCATGTACGTCTCAGTTTCCTTGGAAGGGCACGTTTCACTTCGTAGCTGAGAAGAAACAGACTTTGGAGTGAGAAAGATGGGACATGAAAAGAGGGTATAACCTTCTGCCGGCTCTGTGCCCTCCTGGCAGAGGGTACTGCAGGGGGCTTGCAAGTTGGGAGAGCCTTGGGCCGCTGGTGTTGGAGGTTGACAGAGGACCTGGCGCCTTCCGCAGGCGCGTGGTGGGCTGGTTCGGAGCAATTGTGTGTGGGACTGCTAGCCGAGTGAGGAGTTGCTTTTATTTTTCCCTCCAGAAGGAAGCTTGCTTGTTTCTATTCTACTGCATGTGTGGCTAGCTCAACTTCTGACATCAAAGAAAAAATGTGTTCTTCTCCAGGATGCCCCCTCTAGAGTCTCCAAACATCAGTGGAGCCCGTTTCACCCAATTCATTGCCCATTCATCCAGAATGTTGTATTTTCATGGAAGTCAGTGCTTCGAAGCTTAAAGTTATATTGCTTCTTGTTTTGATTACCAAGATACAGTAGCATAAAATACTATCTTTGAGACCGAGTTAATTGCTAATTGATTAAATAGTTCAATATTAGGCACTTGGAAATAGGTCTTGTCAATGTAAGCCAGAGAGATTCAATCTTGGCACTTGGACAAGCAGAGAGAAGCAAGCTTATTTGCTTTTTTTTTTTTTTCTTTAAAGCTCCTCCTGGAGCAAAAGGTGTTAAATTAGGAGATGAGTTTCTGTATTTATTACATGTTTCCACTCAGCATTGCTCTGGGTGAATATGTTTTCAAGATTCTTTGGTTTACACAGAAAGAGTTACCTTAGACTCATGAAGAGATATGGAGGAATCACTTTCTACTGAAAAACAGCCAACTCCTGAATATCCTAGGGCCCAGAGGTTGCATATGAACCCCCTTGGCATGTCACCTTACATGTTTTTTTCAAGGACATAGGGTTTTAGGGGGAAAATAGGAAAAAAAATTGCTCTTTTTCTGCTCTGGCTGTGATGTAGCCTGCTTGAAACCATGGTTACAGGGCTTACAGGGAAGCTCCAATTAGCCACACCGGTACAACCCTAGGAGATCTGTGGCTTCCACTTTGCAAAGCAGGCAAACCTTTATGGAATCCAAGAGAATTCAATGCATTTCATCCTACTGCATTTCATAGATGTTCTTCCCCTGGGCCCCCTCTCCGATTCTCCATTTTCTCTCTACTTATGGCCGTGGTCCTTTTACTCCTGTAGGCAGTGCATGTTCCGGGTAGGGGGTGGGGGGCGCTGAAGGGATAAATAATTTTGGAAGCGACTTCAACACCCAAAACCTGCCTGTGGCGGTGAGGAGATTGAGGCCTTCTTGAAAATGTGCATCAAGGTGGGCAGTGAGCAGAGAGCAGGTCTATGTTCACAAAACAGGAATCAATTGGAGGGAGAGTGGATCTGTGATGCTGGGGTCTGCCACAAACTTGAGGTGCATCATGATACCCCCGCCTTATCAGCACTTCTAGCAAAACATGTATTGGGAACTCTCTGCTTGGTTGTCATTCTGTAAGGTTCTCAAATTTGTGCTGCATTTGTCTATAGACCAGATCGTCTAGTGCACAAGCAGGTGTTACAGACAAGGACATTGAGTTCCAGAGTAACTAAGTGGGTATCAAGGTCACATGGCCAGCACAGGTGGGTTGAAGTTGGGCTGTCACCTCCTCTTGCTTACGGCTTGCCTAGAGGGGGACAGTCTGTCTAGCCTCCTCTATTTATTCTCTCTACAGATTCATGTGCTGTGTCCCTGACATTTTTATTGTGTGTGATAACTTAAAGTGCTTTCAAAATCATTATCTCTTTGCCTTATAGCAAGTGTGAATGAAGTATGACAGATATTGGATAGATTAAAATACTTGAGGCAGGCTGCCGTGGCTACTCTGGTTCCTCCAGACTGAACATGGGCTGCATGGGCAGAGGTGACTGGCCTTTGGAAACAGAGACAAGTTGCATGTAGACTGACTCAGGCCACCTTTCCCATCCCCATCATCTAGGGTACACCCACAGAATCACATATTTGTGTAGACTTTCCTGAACTCAGGCCTTTGTACTCCTTAACTGGAAGGAATGAAGAGATCCACCATTTCTAGCATGTGGCTAAGAGGTCTGTCCTGAGGTTAGGGAGGTGGAGAGCAAGGAAAAGCTTCTGTCCATGTGGCAGAATATTTCATTTAGCTGCACTTTGAATTCCCATGTATTCCCCGAATTCTTGTCTTGTGCTCAGATCCCACTAGGGGAATTTAGCATTGTAGCTAATCCAGAGGTAGAAGAGGCCATGGGTTGCTCTTAATGGGCTTGCATGATACTAAGAGTAGATGCATATAGATACTTAAGTAGCAATTATGTTCCAATTGAGTGGTAGGTACCCTAAGTAGATTAAACAAGTTCAAAAAGTGAGTGTCCTGGGAGAGCTGGAAGAATCCAGGATTCCTGGAAGGAGGCATGAAAAAGCAGGTAACATTTAAAGAAATGTCTGCAGTTGGAGACAGTTTGATGGGCATGGGCACCACTTCACTATAGGTGGGGAATATCTATGGTTTGGATTGAAGAATGGACAAGCAGGGCTGAAACTGCGCATACCTGTTAGGACCAAGCAGGACAAGGTTTCTCAGATTTGAGACTCATCTGAATAGCCTCTGTGCTCTTTTTAAATATTTTAACAAATTGATTCTTTTCTTACTTAGTTTTTTCTTAGGCCTCACTATTCATCGTGAAATCACAGGTTTGGGTTTTGTAGCTATAATTTTGCTTTGTTCATTTTAAAACAAATATGGCTGTAAAGTAAAAGGAAAAGAAGTTCATCCCAGGTGCCTCTTGACATCATTAGTGATGTGGGGTCACAGTTTGAAACACCGAAGTAGGAGAAAGTTTCAAAAACTGAGGTGGATTCTAGAATGTTTAAAAGCCAGGCTGAGGTAATTATTCACATAATGAGAAGACATCTCAGGTGAGATGACAAGAAGGTTGCTTTAGAGAAAGCTCATTACCAAGAGAAGGAAAGATTTTGCTGGTGCTTGAAGCTGAATCCATTATGACACCATTGCACTAGGTCGGGGTTGTCTAGATAATAATGCTACTCAGATTTAGGTGTGCATAAGAATCACTATAAAAGTACAGATTCTCCGACCCCACCTTCACAGCTGTTGATTCCATGTTTTGGGACTATCACCAAGAGTCTGCATTTTTAGTGAGCTGTCCTTGGAATTCTGCTCAGACCCTGGCTACTGTGAGAAAGAGCAGGCTAGTATACAAAGTGTTTCTGTTTCAGATTTTTCTGAAGTAGTCCATGGACAAGGCTTCTCTCAAAGTTATCCTGTGCCTGCTGATTCTGGGAGATAGTCCTCTACCCCAAATGGGCCTGCTTCCCCTCTGGCCTATCCAACTCACTTGGGGAGATTCTTACAACACAAATGCCCGGGCACAGCCCTGGGTGTTCTGGTTTTCATACTCTGGGAGGAGCCTGGGGATACAGGAGGTCATTAAACAGGCTTCCTGGTAAGTCTGATGGGGACCATACTACAGGTTGATATACATTGCTCAAGGGCATATCTCTTCAGGACATTTGTTGAGAAGTCTTAGGGGGTCTTAGAAAACCTCCAGCATCTTTTAGACAGAGTGAAGTTGGAAGGATCTGCAGAGGGTATTTTGCAAAGGCTGGGTATGGTCCATCCATGACCCCTTTATGGGCACCTATACCTGAGTTTGTCTTCCAGCGGCTGAGAGACTGTAGATCTCTCCCTTTTCTCTACTCCTATAAATTTTTTTCTATCTAATTCAGTATTGCTCCTCTTAGTTGTTAATAACTCCCTTAAGGGTTAGTTCTTGGCCCAATGCTATCACATACAGACTTCTGGCATTGGGGCCCAAGAGTTAAGGGTTTGAGATAGCCTTAGGTCTCCAGGGCAGTCAGGCCTTGTCTGTGTGTTCTGTTTTTTGTTATCTTTGACACCAAGAGGATTTAGTGAATAGTTGAGGCCCTCAATTCCTCGTTGGATCCATCTCCTTGGAATCAGTGAGTTGTAACTATATAGGTTGTTTCTACCACTCACTGGGTATATGACTTTGATCATGTGACTTAGGCCCTTTAAACTTGTTTCTTCATCTGCAAAATGGGAATATAAGAGTTCTTACTCTTAGGCTTGAGGTGAGGATTACATAAGGAATCTTTGTAAACTTTAAGCAAAGGATTTGGCCACAAAACATTTTAGCAGTTTTATTAATATTTGAAGAGTTATGTGGGTGTGTTCATAGATTTAGAATCTTAAATTGAACATATGGTCCAGTGAAAGATATTTTGCTCCTTGATTTGTGAATGTATTTACAAGAAAAGTCTTACATAGTCTAAAAGTAAATTTAATTTAGTTACACTTAGCAAATTGCCTTTTTGAAAATAATCGAATTTCTTGAAATGAGGTTGCTTTGGAAGGTCTAGGAATTGTGGTCGTTGCGGACAAAAGTTAATTATTTATTGAAGCTTATAAGTAATTGGAAGTAGGAATATTTTGGAGCCAGTGTTTTTGATTTTACTGTACCAATTTCATCCAATTTCAAGCATTTCAGTCCATTTCCAGTGCTGTTAACTTTAAATTCCTAATTCTAGCCTGTACCCATCTTTGGACACTAGAACTCATATGTGGGGGTCTGCCTTCTCATCATTGCCATTTGATTGTGTAAAGGGCATCTTGAATACAATGTGTCAAATATATACCTAATTTCCTGCTCCCCAATCTGAGCTAATCTTCCCCATATCAAGAAATGGCAACTCAATTCTTCCAGTTGCCCAGATCATCAGCCAGGAAGAGCCATTGGTAATGCCTGTCATTCTCACCACCCATATCTAATCTGAGAGCAACATCTGTTGTGTCTAAATAGATTGAAATCTGATTATTTTTCCTGTCTCTGCTGATACCATTGTTGCCCAGTTGCTATCATCTTGCACCTGGATTATCTCAACTGCCTCCAAATTGGTTCTGCTTTGCCCCAACTTTGTCAGAAAATCCTTCAAAGGATAGACCCGAAGAGCGTAATCGGCAGGACCAACCAGTCCGGCCTCTGGGTCCAGCCGCTCTGGCCCTATCACCTAGTGTCCTCACCCTGATCCTTCCTCTCTAGCCATGTTGGCCCACAGAACATTCTCATATACCTCTGTCATGCTTCTGCTCAGTCTTTATGCTTTTCCGTCTCATCCTTCTAGATTGTTCCTTCCCCAGATATCCTCATGGCTCAAGCCTTTATTCAAATATAAGGGATTTTCTGGAAGGCCTATCTAAAATTTTATCTTCTTCTAGAAGGTTTTATATGCTCCTTTTCAAGTTTGCTTTTTCTCCTTATCTCTCATTTCTATCTCATATACTACATATTTTTTTAATTTGTCTTTATTTTGTATTTCTGACACCAGTACAGAAGTTCTAGTACAGGTTTTTATTCACTGCTGTCTTCTTGGCATCTAAAATAGTGCCTAGCGTACTATTGAATGAATGAATTTAGTGAAGTAAATGTGTGCCTAGTACTACTGTGATCCAGCACTATGATAGATATTGGGGGCTTGGTAAAACAAAAGTTGTGTATGGCAAAGTTCTTTCCGCTGGGAAGCATAAAAACACAACATGGAGTTGAGAAGACCAACATGGTAAGCAGTTGAGTAGATTTCTTAAACAATTCCTCTGCACAGTTGAAAGAAGTAAACAGGAGGAAGAAAAGGATATTTAATAAAAGTCTGTGAGATCCCCCAAAGACATCCTTGTGAGAGAATGTCCATGTGGCAATTTGCACTGAACCGAAGAATTTCTATCTATCAAGTCCAGAGTTTCTTAAAGCAGGGATATGTGTCTTCTGGGTGTCCATGGCCTGTGCAAGGTGCTGTGGTTAGGAGAGAGAGAAAAAGCACACTTGTCCTCATTTGCCGAGTTTTAAATCAAGTTTAAATGGTCATCAGGGTTGTTAGATATAAAACCCCTTGTAGTTCAAAGCGACAAGAAATGAAATTTCAAATGGCAGCATCTGAACTCACAGAGCTCATTGAAGCCTGTTGCAGACAAACCTTGCAGGTTTCACTTAGCCTAAAAGAACTCCAGAGCAGGCCTGTAGTATTTTACATAAATAAAAGCTACACTTGGCAAAACACATTTCTCTCCAAGTTCCTCTGGGTATATATGGACTTGTTAAGTAATTACAATCTATTATAATGCTAATCAGCAGGGCTGCACCTGTTTGGAATTTAGTTTTCTGGCAGAAACCATGTGAAATGGCCAAAAGTCTGTACTGCACTGGGAGAAACGAGAGGACTGGAACAATACTGTTGTCATTGTAACTCACCTCCGTCCAAACAAAATTGGAACTCCAGAGGGAATATGATTGAACTCCATACTGTAATGTCTGAGAGGAAGAGGATAAACTGGAGCCTTCCACCAAACCCAAGTACTGAAAGGAAATGATGACCTCCCCTCTCCCCAACCCCTCCTGTCCCCTCTACCTCACCTTGAAGTCTCAGAGAGTTAGTTTAAAGCTAGAGAAAAGTCACCTTATTTGCCAGCAAGCAGTACACTCAATGAGCTCCTGCCCCCAGAATTATTTAAGTTGCTGAGGCTGGCTTTGAACTTGCGATCCTCCTGCTTCAGCTTCCCAATCTGCTGGGATTACCGGAGTGTGCCACCATACCAGGCCTGAGAAGTATTTAAGACCAAAAATGTAATCAGACTCAAGAAGGGGTTGGAATGTCATAGTGAGTGAATATATAATTAATTATTGCGGGGGAAAAAAGTCTTTGATTTTGCTTATGTTGTTCTCAAATAGACATAAGTTTATTTTTTCTCAGACTAGAGCATCTCTTGGAGCCAGTCCCTCTGCCTCATTCTCCAATCAGAGTCTGAGCTGCTCAGAAAGTCCACGCAGCCCACTCCTTATTGGTTGGTTGAATCAAAGGCTGCTTCTCTAGCTCGGTCTCTTGGAAGATCAAATAGGCAGCATTCTTTAATCTGACTGACCTAGACAGTGCTCTCAGAAGTTCATCATTTGGTACAGTGTTGAAAAGGAAGATGATGGGCCCCACAAAAGATCCTAGGCAGTGGACAGAGTGATGTATTCATTCATTGTGCTGGCTAGCCTTTCATTTCATTCAGCAAATATTTATTGAATACCATCTGTGCCAGGCACCAAGGCAAGGGAAGGTTTAGGCCAATGCTTCATCTTTTCTATTTTTTTACTTTAATTTTTTTTTTTGCAATGCTGGGGATCAAACAGGTACCAGACAAGTTCTCTACCACTGAGGAGCTACATCCCCAGCCCAAGTCTAGTAGGAGACACAGTATTAATCAAGGAGTAACATAAATACTTGGAATTCAGTTCTTTCAAAGCCCTGGGACACTTAGACCTTGCTTCTTTTTCTGTTGTTGTTATTGTTGTACCAAGTATTGAATTCAGGGGCACTCAACCACTGAGCCACATTCCCAGCCCTGTTATGTATTTTATTTAGAGATAACTCTTACTAAGTTGCTTAGAGCCTTGCCTTTACTGAGGCTGGCTTTGAACTCTCTCTGGATCCTCCTGCCTCAGCCTCCTGAGCTGCTGGGATTACAGGTCTGCACCACTGGGCAGACCTTAGATCCCACATCTGTGAAATCAGAAGATAACATTGTCCAGATGCTGTGTTAAGTCACTTTTAACAATGACCCTGACTTAGCTCTCTGCACCCCACTTTTTGAACCTTGGCTATCCTCAACCCAGCCCTTGATCATTTATCTTTCTTGTTCTTCCCAAAGCTGTCTTGTCTCCCCTGTAAAACTGCCAGCTTCTTTTTTTATTTCTCTCTCCATCCTTCCCCATTGTTGTGATCAAAAACCACAAAGCTATTTTTAACAGCTTGCTTCTTTACCTAGTGTTCAAGACCCACAAAAAGTAAATTTAGTTTTTAAATGGAGCCTCTTTCTGTATCATTGAGCCATCAAGGATATTCTAAAAACAAATAAACAAACAAGCAGAATTTCTGGGATGCAAGGTTGATGAAGGTATCTCCCAGCCTTCTGCCTACACTGATGATTCTCTCAACCAGTTTAGGTAGCTGAGAGAATCGTCCATCATTTATCAAGGGTGGAACATACCATCAACCAGTGTTTGCCAGACTGCCTTTCAAAGGGTAGGAGCCATGATGTTTTTAGGTCTCTGAAACATCAAGAGGTTTAGATATGTTGAAGAATTAGATATCTGCCGCAGTTTGGCTGGGCACAATTCACGAGCCACTTATTAAGCAGGAACGAACTTTATTTTTTGAACACATGCTGCACCACGCGAGCTCTTCAGGAATTCCCTCAGAGCCCAATTGCCACTATGGGCCCTCTCCCTGCCACCTCTCAACCGCTCTTGAGGCGGATTGGCTGGGTGGTGTGGGCGGAGCCAAAAGAGTCTCCCAATGAGCAGCTCCTTAGTCTGAAAGGGCGGGGAAACAGCCCAATGAGCATCACCGCAGAGGAGCCAATCAGCTGGTTGCTGGGGCCACTTCCCCTGCGGCTCTCAACAGATATCCATTAGCATGGAAGAGGCTTCAAGATGGTCCATGGCAAAGGGATTATACATCTCTGTAAACCAGACGTTTCTCAGACATGTTTAATCATAAAACAGTGATTGTGAGGAAACAACAAGAACTAGAGGTTTGAGGACTTTTTTTTTTTTTTTTTTTTTTTTTGTACCGGGGGATTGAACCCAGGGCGCTTTATTACTGACCCACATCCTCAGTTATTTTTATTTTTTATTTTTATATTTTTGAGACAGGGTCTTGATAAGTTGCTTAGGGCCTCACTAAGTTGCTGGGGCTGGCTTTGAACTTGTGATCCTCCTGCCTCAGCCTCCCGAGCCACTGAGATTATAGGCCTGCACCACTGCACCCGGCTTGAGGACATATTTTGAGAAAAGCATTATAATTATATAAAAGACGAAATGGACTTTCCTCAAGTGAGTCACTTGGGAAATAAAGATTTACACCTTTTATTAAATAGTGAACTCGAGGAGCTATGGGAATTCAGGAGAGAGGGGTGATTAGTGTAGCTTTTGCTGGTTGACAGAGGCTTCTTAGTAAGATTTTGAGCCAGGCCCTGAAGAAAATGGGATCTAACTAGACAAGGAAGGGAGCCCCGCTAAATTAGAAGAGCATAAAAAATGTTAGATTGTTTTTTTTTTGTTGGCATTTGGGGAAGTCAGGATTACAGTAGGAACACAGCAACAACAACAAAACCCTCACAATGAAAACCAAGTTATCTAAAGAGGGGGAACAGTGGATAGAATGAATATTCATTCATTAATCTATCCTTCCATCTACCAGCCAGCCACTTATTCAGTCAACCATTCAGTAAAAATGTATTGGATACTTTCTAAGTTCTAGGAACTTTTCTTGGGACAAAGTGTTAAACAGAATCACTTATAATATGTTAAATTCTTAGTTATTAAGGAATCTGAGAGCTAACTTCAGTCTCTCATGCTGCATTTCCAGCTTATTTCTTTTGTTTATTTCTTAATAGGCCTTATAGGGTTGGAGAATAAGTTTGGAGAGCATCCTTCATATAATTGAAGGGTAGTTTGTCTAAATTCCTGAACCTAATGAAAGTACTATGACTTTGGAATTAGTCAATCCTAGATTTGAATTCTAGTTTTATAAGTCTTGACTGTATGATATTGGGCAAATTATTTGATCTATCTGTAAAATAGTAATGATAACTATCTTGTAGTATTATTGCAGTATTAGATAAAATGTGAAAATACTTGGCTCATAGCAAGTTCTAAATATGGTAACTAATTCTTATTGGTAATGATCTGTGTATGATATTTATCTGAGATACAGGTAAAAATTGTGCTTCTGTCTGAATATTTTGTTCGTGATATCCAACAGAGGAGTTGCCAGCAACACCTTTTCCAGTCTTGACTTTCTTCCCCCTCTAAAATGAGTTTGGGACAGGAATTGGGCTTGCTGACTTCTAAGAGTGCAGGACTGGAGTTCCACATTGGCCTCCTTAGGCAGCTCCCCCACCCCAGGGTGGGAGGAAAGGGGACCTGGATTAGGTGTCCTGGGCTTGCTTCCCTTGCAGGGGATAGGCTGACTCTAATGCATTTTTCTCTCTTGCATTTTAAAAAGCTGAGACATTGTTGTATTTTGACGTGATCATCACTTAAGTTAGCTTGTGAGCCTAGACTGAGGTTTGAGGCTTTTAAAATTTTTTTTTTACAGCCTGTTTTGCTGTGGTCCAGGTGTGTGTCCCATTTCTTACCATGTGTCTCTTATGTAAGCCCAACCTTTAGTGCAGTGCACATCAATTGTTCTGATGTCCCGGCCCAAATTTGGGCAGTGAGCAGAGATGCTCCATTTGGAGAGCAAGATTTTGCTTTGACCACAGTGTCGAATTGCTGAAGGAGTAACAACTGAGGAATAGCCAGACTTTTGAAAAGATTACTGTACTCCCCTAAGGAACCAGACATTTACTTGCTAATTGTCTGTTAAGACCCTTAATCTTTAAGCTCAGATTTCAGTTTAGATAATTTGCATTTAAGTAACAAAAATAAATGTAGCAAATAGCTCTTTTAACCTTTAACAAGGATCTCTTCTTAGGAATTACTTTTTCTTCTCTTCAACCATGTGAAATCCATTTCTTCTTCTAAACTTTCTTCAGTACTCACCCAGGAACATGAGGTCTGGCTCGTCAGTTTTGCAACTTTGAGACTTTGAGAAAATTCTCTTAACCTCCATGAACTTTTGTTTTCTAACTTATGAGAAGGGTTAATACTCGTTGTCCTTCAAAGCTTGTGGAGCTGCTGCAAGGATGGGATGAGATGCACATCGGTGACAGTGCCTGGCCATTTAGCAGGGACTTTGTGCCGCTTTGATGAGCCACTGTGAGCATGGGTGACTCACCATATCCTGAAGTAGATAACAGAGATTTGGCGTTGGTACCCCACCTCCTTCGCATGTGTCCTTTACTCCTCTATGACATCCATCCTATTTTTCTTAGAGGTATCCTGAGTCTAGAGAATGAAATGCAAGATGCCCAGTTACATTCGAATTTCAGATGAATAATGAATACTCTTCTTTCTTCTTTTTTATTATAGATATGATCTAAATATTGCATATACTAAAACAGTATGTGTCGTTTATCTGTAATTTCAATTTAACTGGGAGCCCTGTATTTTAATTTGCTATAATGGGTGATCTGGGCCTCTGTCTTCCATAATCCTGTTAATGAAATGTGACCAGGAGTGAATCTTCTTGTCATCCTGTCCCTCTGAGAGCCTCTTATAGAAAGAATTCCAGCGTTAACCAAAAATAAGGAACATGTTTTTTGATCAGGGACCCCTTTCTGGAACCCCAGTGTCATAGAGGAGACCTCATGCCTTAATGTCCAGAGTTCTTTGCACCCTGTGAGCCTATGACACGCCACAGGACTCCTCACCTCTGCTCCTGTCACGGGGACTCTTAGGCTTCTGCTTGCTGAAGGTGCACAGTCCTGACTGCTTAGCTGTTTCAAAATACATTTTCTTCATTTTAGAAATGAACATTTAATTTAAGTTCTAGGTGCCCGAGTACTAAGTCATGGCAACAGTCATGGCTTTCATATCTTTATCAGTCTGGTTTCCCAGGGGATTTGTGTAAGCGCTGTGCTGGGATTATGGCACTAAATACCCTTCCGAGGTGCTCAGAACCCACAATTGTCTCCTGCTCAGCCCGACAGCCTGCGGAACAGAGGCCAGCCTCCTTATCCTGTCAGACCTCAGGGCCCCGAAGGGGCCCATGACCACCTTCCATTCTCTGCCCAGAGTGTCCCTCAGCCTTGGGGTCAGCGACCTCTTCCATGAGGGCTTGTTTTGTCTGCCACACCAAACTGCTTCCTTTCCCCTCTTTGTGCTCTGCTCCCCATGTACCTATTCCTGGAATACTCCTGCCACCCAGCCAGTTCTTCCTCTATCGGGGCAATCATTTCCAGAATGCTCCAGGCTACAGCTCTTTTGGCCCTTGGAATGGCAGAAACATTTACTACTCCTAGCCTCCATTTCAAATGACTGATATCTGTTGTTTATGATCAGACACTTCCTCTCTGCTCTCTAGCAGAGACAAAAAAAAAAAAAAAATTCCCCCAGCAGTAAAACCTCCTGCCTTTTTGTGTGAATACCAGACATATTGCTTTTTATATAATAGATACTGGATTGGTTAAACAAAAATTTTAACATTAAATGATAAATAATATTGACCTAGGTATTTGTGCTGAGGTGTTCTTTCATAATGAAGTAGAATGTAGCATTTTAAAAAATTATATCCACATGTGTATGCATGCAGATGTGTGTGTGTATGTGTGTGTGTGTGTGCGCACATGTATATGCATGTATGCACACTTAAAGGTGACAAAATGATGCAGCACAGCCATCAGATGTTGAGACGGATGGCATGATGGTTAGGTGTGAGGGCTTTGCATTAGAGGGATGTGAATTCTGATCCTGTATTTCTCCACTGAGCCAGTTGTGAGGTCTTTTGACAAATGAGTAACCTCTGGGCCTTTATTTCTTCATTTGTAAAGCAAAGCCAGTAATATCTATCCAAATGTGCTGTTTGAAATAAATAATACAATGCCTATAAAGTACTTAGAAAAGTGCTTATCACATGGTGTTACAAAAATGTTAGTTATTTTTATTCTATTGTAAAGAATAAATTGTAGCTCATATACTTTAGAGCTGATTATGCTGTAAGAGAGTCCATTTGATTTAATTCTATGTGTTCAAGGGTCACTTGGGGTTATGGGTTGCTTTTCATCCGAGGGATACGTCTTAGACAGATGGTAGGTCTCATTATAATGAGTTACATAGGAAATGGCTGTAGTCTGCCAAGTTTGTATTTGCTGCCGCTTTCCAGCATTTATAGGCCAGTATATATTCACAAAGTGCCGCATTCACAGTTTGCTTGTTTGTTTTTTACGGGCATGGCTCTACCACTAATGATCTATGTGACCTTGGGGAAGAAACTAACCTCTCTGAGTTTCTGTTTCCTGTAAAATGGGAATAGTCTTATTGACTTGGCTTACCTTATTAGGTTGTGAGATTCAATTAATAAACCTCTGAAAAAGGAAGCATGCCACACACATATAAGAAATTAGGATGACCGGCTTTGGGATTCAGGGAGGGAGATGACCTTTTTGTCCAAAGTGTACAAGTGGGAGAACTGAGGATAGAGTCTGTCCCTTGGGAGGGACTAGAGTAGGACCCAGACTAATCTCTTCAAGTCCTTGATAATGGGACTGCCAAGTAGTCTGCTTCTCTCTTTCAGGTTGTTGGTTGTTGGGGCTGAAGATTTAAGATTTGTTTCTAGGCAACTGATGTCTTAAAAGCCCACCCTCCATGCAAGAGAACAGGACTGTCTCTTTACTTCCTTATCCCTACTTGGCTCAAAGTTTTTCTTTATCACCGCTTATCATATGACTGTGTACAGACGCCCTAAAGCCAGCTATTTTAAGGGGAAAAGGGGAGGAAGACAGATAAGACAGTGATTCAGAAATAAGCAGGAAAGTGGAGTCATGTGGCTGTCTCCTTGTGGGGGGATTCACAGCACTGCTTTAGACTGAGAAGGCGTCTTACCACTGGCCAGTCCAGGGCCCATCAAAATGGGTTTCAAAGCCCAGAGGGCGTGCCCTCCACCAGTGCCATCTCTGTCCAGCCTCATTAGCACTGTGCTGTGTTCTCCTGCTCTCCGTGGAGGCTGGGGTCCTGCTCTTTTCCTGCCCCCACACTAGGTATAGTGGGACTCCAGAGGAAGTGCCCCAGAGCCTGCTCCCAAGGAGCAGAAGGGGAGAACTGTTCCCTTGAAAAGATGGGTCTATCAGTTTCAGGGAGAGCGAGGGGAAGTCAGATGTGGTCCTCCCCTGTTGATTGAAGAATAAATTAGTGGCACCATTTTTGGAAAGCTACCTGGCAAGTAGTAGCTGAAAAAATTAAAATGCATATAATTAAGATGATCAATTTTATTTTTAGTATCCATTGTGTGTGCTAGCATGCATGCATGTGTGTGTGTATTTGTGTGTGTGTGTGTGTGTGTGTGTGTGTGAGATACACTAATATTACTTAAGATGCAGATGTACCTGTCTTTGCAGGTGAAAGAGGTAACCCTGTTGAGAGCCCCACACCCAGTAAGGCTTCCAACTGTCTTCTCTGACGGGTTTTGGATTTTAGGCAAATGCGCATAATTTGACCCTTTCCAAATTTAAATTGACTAAGATCTTTTAGAATTTATATGCTTTTTGCACAGGCTTAATTATTATTATTTAAAAAAATTTGGGGGGGTTGTAGATGGACACAATACCTTTATTTATTTATTTATTTTTATGAGGCACTAAGGATTGAACCCAGTGCCTCACACGTGCTAGGCAAGCACTCTACCACTGAGCTACAGCACCAGCCCCTTAATTATTATTTTTTTTTGAAGGGGGAAAGACATAAGAAAAAGAGAAGGTACATTTTGACTATAGCTTTGTCTTTTTGAACTATGGATCAGGATTCCTCAGTTATCATGAAATCAAATAGATATTCTCTCTTTGGTGCTGGTGACCCAACCCAGGGCCTTGCACATACCAAGCAGGTTCTTACCACTGAACTAACATCCCAGCCCTAATTAAGTAGATCCTAAATAATATTTTTTTTGGGGGGGTAGGGGCTACCCAGGATTGAACTCAGGGTCACTCAACCCCTAAGCCACATCCCCAGCCCTATTTTGTATTTTATTTAGAGCCTCACTGAATTGATTAGCACCTTGCTTTTGTTTGCTGAGGCTGGCTTTGAACTCATGATCTTCCTGTCTCAGCCTCCTAAGCTGCTGGGATCACAGGCATTCGCCCAACTTAAATAGCAATTTTTAAATATGGAAATAGAACACTTGGATACAGTAAGGGTAAATATTGCTTTAAAAAACTTTGTTTCAGAAGTTTGAGTATGTAATATTTTGAGTCCTACTATGAGTCTTATTTATAGTAAAATATGAGAAACAGTGCCCTAGAACACAATTTCTCATTTAACATACTTTTTAATGAGTACCTGGGGAGTGGAGATACGAAAGTAAGGAAGAGGATCCCTGTACTGTATAAGCTCATAATTTGCAATTCCATAAAGGCAGATGTCTGGGCATTACCCAGGGGAAGACTGATAAAGACTTCCTGGTGGAGGTGGCTTTGACCTTGGCTTTGAAGGATGGGTAGGATAGACTGGTTCTGGAAAACCTGCCTGACTGGTCCTCTATATCAGAGTCCCTAACAGTGAAGCATACAGAGGTGCCCTGATGAACTGAAATACCTTTGGTTCTCCAAGAGCCCTCATTTCTTAAAACCTCCGCAAGTGGCATTCAACATCAGATAGTGGTGCATCAGGGTTCCTGGGCTGGACAACTGGAATTCAAGGTTAGAGAGTTCAGTTTGTGCTGCCTGTGATACACAGTGGGTTTTCCCAGCACTCACGAGCTACATTTCAGCCAGTCCTGGAGAGTTTTGCACTTTCTGATCAGGAATGCTGGGACTTTGAATGGTGAGCATCCATGAGATTACACAATGTTATTACATTTATTGAGCAGTGTGTACTTTACCTCTTGATTCTTTCAAAGTTGAATGGTAAGGAGTTTACGTTCTCCTTTTCAATTTGACATTTCAGGACAACTAGATCCAGTGAAGTTCAATGATGAATTGGTGACTGTGGCGGATGAGTAAGCACCTGGGGCTCTTGGTTTTTAGGACAGGGCTTTTAGTGCACATGCAGACTCCCATTGACCCCGGGTCCTGGAGGCTCAGAACCTGGTCCAGAGGTATTGGTATCAGTGTTATTGTACTATTCGAAAGGCAATCAAATGAATCAAATTTCCTTCTTTTTTATTTTTACCTTTCTCTTTTTCTTCTCTTTTTTCTTTCTTTTAGGGAAATCAGGTGGGGAAAACGTCCCTAGAACATTTTTGCCTCCAATGGAAAGAATGTAAAAACTACTGTCTAATGACAGGTTTTCATTAAATTCTTATTTATAAGTGAAAAAATTAAAAGCTCAGCATTCAAGTGATTTGATCTAAGTAAAAAGTCCAAGATAGAGAAAATGTAAGAAAAACAGGTTTCCTGATTCCTGGTAAGGTGCTTATGTTGCCGTAAGCCTGTTATTCATCCATCTAGCCAGTCAGCAAGCCAGCTGCCCAGCTAGTCAGCCAGCCTGTCAATTTATTAGTCATATAGTCAATGCCAACACCATGTGTCCAGAATCTTTAGTAAATGAGGCAGATCCATTCATTTGTTCTTTCTCTTTGCTCTTCAGCTATTATTGATTGAGGTGGGGACAGTTGATCAGACCACTGTTTGGGCTGACAGAAGTTGAAAATTATCTCTTTGGTTGAGAGACCCACTTAGTGCTTGGTCTTTTGGGGTCAAGGGGATGGTAAAACCAGTGATAAGTCATTTTTTCCCCCCAGATTTTGCCTTTTCTTTTGGTTATGTCCTTTTTGTCCCCACTATTTCCAGAACTCTCTAAGGTGTCAGGATGCATTCACTTTGGTAATGCGATCAGCCTAGGGCAGCAGCATAGTTCTTCCTCTGTGTTGTTATTCTTACCTCGGAGCAGGGGTTCCCAGTCCAAGTTCCTCACAGTAAAAGAAGTTAATAGATCCTGTACACTAAAAAAAAAGTGCCATAATCAAGTAAATTTGGAAAATGGTGGATTAAATAAAGCTGAACACTTACTTCAGTACCTTTCACAGCCTTCAATCTAATTTCTATCAATTTCCTGGATAGCAATTGAGTGAGAAGTGTTTTCAATCCCATTTGATCATACAACACTGTTTTGGGGATAGTACTTAGATCTTAATGTCATTTGGGAAACACTGCCTTAAAATCTTCCCTGTACTATTTAAAACAAATAGTACATATTTAGGACTTGGATCAGAGGAGACTGATGTGGTAAGAAAGGATCCATTTATTTGCTTCCTTTTATTTATTTGTTTGAGGTTGGGACAGTTGATCAGACCATAATCATAAACTAAAGCTTTGGGTTTTTTTTTTTTTTTTTTTTTTTTTTTGGTACCAGGGATTGAATCCAGAGGTGCTTTACAACTGAGCCCATCCCACTTTTTTATTTTATTTTATTTTATTTTTTGGTACTGAGGAGTGAACTCAGAAGTACTCAACCACTAAGCTACATCCCCAGCCCTATTTTATATTTTATTTACAGACAGGGTCTCACTGAGTTACTTAGCACCTTGCTTTTGCTGAGGCTGGCTTTGAACTTGCGATTTTCCTGTCTCAACCTCCTGACCTGCTGGTATTACAGTCGTGCACCACAGTGCCCAGCTTAAGCTTTGTTTTTTTTAAAGTAGGATCCCAAGTGTTCTTCATAGGCATCTGACTCTAAAGAAGAGAGAAAAGCTTAGATTGAGAAATGTTTGTATATGAAAATAGGAATGCAAACAGGGTTCTTGTCAGCAAGATTTTCTCAATGATATTCTAGGAGTTCATCCTTGCTGTGTCTTTGGCCAGTGACATTTATAAAGCAAAGCCAATGTGAAGCTTCCAGAGACTGTTCATATGGAATTACATGAGCCGAGTCCAGGCGCTGGCTTCCTTCTCCTCCTGGAATCAGGTCAGGGTGAATATTATCCAAGCATGATTTAACTCTTGCTCCTTCTCTTCAGAAACCATTTGCTACTTGACAGGACTCAGACTGTTTATTATCAATTAACTCTATTGTGAAGGAGTATTTCAATATTTTATTCCCTTGTGTTTATTGGAAAAGATTGTAAAAAAGCTACTGGCAAAGATGCAAGTGCAATCATCTGAGTGCTAAATGTACGTCTAGAAAGTTCTTTCTCATGCTGATCCTATTCCATCTTGCAACTTATATTTGGAGTATCAGAGGGAAGGAGGAGAACTGGCTGCAAGTTTTCATGCCCTGACCCTCCGCCTCTGAGTCTTTCTGAGCCTGGTGCACAGTTAGGATTTCTGTGTCCTTCTTGGCTGATAAACACACCCCCACTAGGTGTGTGAACATCCTGAGTTCTCTGAGGATGGCATTATAGACATGTGCTATGGAGCAGACATTCTTTAATCCAGAGGGGGACATTTCAGCCTCTGGAATTTTCTCCTATTAATGACAGGTGAAGACTGATTTCTTTAGCCAGGAGGTCTCTTACAAACCAGATACTCACTTGTGACCAGGCTATGACTGAGCCCATGTTCTGTAAAGGGCGAGGGTCCTTGTGTAAACCTTCAATGGTGGGTCATGACCTGAATCATTATGCTGAACGGACATATCTCTAGAGGACCTCCCATTTGAAACACTAGTGTCTCCACTCTGTGAGGGATTAGTGCTTTAAAGGAAAAACAGGCCATAAATCACTGAGGAATTTTATGGCACAGTCCAAAGCTCAGATTGGAAGCCAAGGAAATATAAAACTCCAGCTTCTTACATGGAGAGTCAAGTGGAAGGAGAGATGGCATTCTGAAAAGAGAGGGGGACTGTTGGAGGAAGAGAGGGGAAGGAGACCTAATCAGTCTATAGAAACCCTTGTTCTAGTGTCCTGGAGGATTGGGGATAATGCTGGGCCTTATCTTCATGACCTTGAAGGCAGAATGTATCAGGCAATGGAACTTTTTGGCTGGGAAGTGGACAAGAAAAGTGATTATCTTTGGTAGCATGATTTTGTGTATGTGTATGTGTGTTGGTATTGGGATTATGCCTTTTATGAGTTCAGGATCTGTATTTCCATTTGACTTGGGTCCTCCACACACCTGACTCTAATTCATTGTGGGTTAAATGTCAGAGAAGGAAAGGAAGAGGTGAGATGGGAGGGTTGGTGCTGCCCAAGCAGGGAGAAAGAAAACCTTGGGACTGGACTTCATCATCCATTACAAAAAGCAATCCAGAACATTGTAAGTTGCAAAACAGAATAGAATCAGTATGAGAAAGTACTTTGTCGACATGCATTAAGCAGTCTCCTTTCCAGAACATGTTTCCTCCAGCCAGGAAGACCCAGCGTACTCCTTAGCATCCTAGCTGATGCCTTCAGCTCTTCTCAGCTTTCCTTTTCCTCCATGAATAAAAATGATGCTGTTTTAAAGTCTTTGCTTTCCTGCTTTTATCCCATCTTTTACTCAGGGGCAGTGAGGGCAGTTGTGACCCATTTTGGGGAGATAAATGCAGTCATTTCACTGTCATTTATCATTTCAGAACTGGAGCGAATCTAAATGAATCATAACAGATGCATTTAATAAATTATTCTCCTGGGTATTGGCTAATTTTAAACCAGTCTGACAAGTTTCAAGGTCCGTGTGGTTTAGGGAGATTCAGTGGTGTGTTTCCCGGTTTGGTTGCCCCTTATTTCCACCCAGCCTTTCCAGCATGCTGGTCTACTTGGCATGGTTATCTTGAATCATCTTAGGTGGAGAGGAGGAGAGGATGGGAGGGGCTGGGCTGAAGGTCATGCATGAAGAATTCAGGCCTCTGCTTGTCACCTGGCACCACTCAGAATTCCCAGGGGTCTTTCGGGAGCTGATCTTTAGCTCACAGATGGGCCTGGACCTGGGAGGGAGGTAGCCATCCACCAGGAAGCTTTCAGCTGAACCTGGTGGGGAGAGGATAAGCACTGGTTGTTGGGAAGGTAGCTCAGCATCTTGTTCCCTGTCCTCAGAGTTACTGCCTCCATCCAGTCTCTGAGGCCAGAAGCTACTGTCCCTGGCAGCAGCTCCCTCTTGATTTTCTGCCTTGACTCCATAATCCTGGTGGTTAATGACACCAGTTGCTGACTGTTTTTTTTTTTTGTTTGTTTGTTTGGAGAAGTTGTCAAGTCTTTATCCTTTCCTTCCTAGGAAAAGGGGCACTGGTGTGGGGGGATCTTTTTGGTCCCAGGAAGTTCAGAGACCTCCAGGATGGCTTCACTGGATGCCTCATTACCTGGTCATTACCTGGTCATTACCTGGTTTACCCCTGTTGCTTCTCTGCTAGGTGTTTGATTGTGCTCCATAGCTCACCCTGCAGGTTCCCCCCACAGCCTGCCTCTTGTAACTGCTTGCCTCATGATGCAAATATCACAGTGATCAAAATGTTATTCTAAAAAAGAGTTTTAAAAACCAAGATGAGTGCAACACAACAATTTAAAACATTTTAATAATTTTTTAAAGGATTCAGAGCCTCTGCCCGCTTTTTCTTTTTTCTTTTTTTGGTACCAGGGATGGAACCCAGGGCTGTTTAACCACCGAGCCACATCCGCAGCCCTTTTAAACAGTATTTTATCTTGAGATGGGATCTTGCCAAGTTGCTTAGGGCCTTGCTAAATTACTTACTGAGGCTGGCTTTGAGCTTGTGAGCGTCTTGCCTCAGCCTCCTGAGCTACTGTGATTATAGATGTACATAACCAGTAGCCGTTCCCCTTTTTTAACTTGAGCAGTTCAGAATGACATCAGTAAGGATAGTATCTTTGCCAGAAGAGGAAAACCAAGTCTAAAACCAGAGTGTGGATAGACAGGAGGGTGGTTCTATTATGAAATAAATTTTGATCCATATACAAGAGCAAAACCAGAAGGGCTGTCAATGGGTGTAGGTGCCAGCCATTGCCTGTTGAATTCTTGAGGGTATGTATATATATGTATATATATGGTTCCATTGTGATGAAAGGTTGTTCTATTGCAAAAGGTAGTTAGTGACAAGCTCAGCGCAGGTTTTATAGAGGTAAGGACTTACGGTGGCACATATTCATCTTCTTGTGGTCAGTCACTGCTAGTCAGGGAAGGAATCAAATGTCTATCCTTTCCTTTTTCTTCCTAGTTTCTAGATCATTCATTCATTTAACAAGCCTTCAGAGAGACCCTGTCATGTGCTGGGTGTCAAGCTAGACCCTGGGCACATGAGTCAGAACATGAGAAATATGGACCCTGGCCTTGGAAGGCTTACACACAAATTGTGGACAGATAAGCAAAGGGCCAGTTTATATCCATTATGAAAAGTGTTGTGACGATGCCACAGGAGCACTTATAAAGGGCCCATCCTGGATGTGTGGTGCTGGGAAGGCTTTTGGGAGGCGGTCACCTTTAAGTAGAGACCTGAAAGAAAAAGCTGAAAATAATGTATTATGACTCTGGAGTATGGGAGTGAGTTGGAGGCATGAGGACAAATCAGATTTCTTTTGAGGTAGCATGTCTTCCTGCCTCCCTTCTTTTTGACTTAACCCTGGAATTATGAGTGGCTGCTTTAGGTGAATAGGAATCTGGAGGGTTAAGCTTTATTCTGTGGGTAACGGGTGGCCAGCGAAGGATTTTGAAGCAAGGGAAGTAATAGCCTCATCAGATTTGAATTTGATTTATTTCCCTGGAGAGTGGACCAAGATGAATTTAAAAGGTGAGTGCTATTGAGTCAGTCAGTTAAAAGTCCTGGAGCCTGTCAGGTACCACTTACTGAGGACCTGACTTCAGTAATTGGTGGCCACTGACTTCTTTGGTGATGGCCTTAGATCTGCTTTGGGAAATTCGTTTCTGTATTATGGTGGATTAAGGTGGGCAACAAGGAGGACCAGTGGAAGTGAGTGATGTCACAGAAGATCTGAGGAGGTGGTGGGAGCTGGTCTGAGCACATCAACTTTGTGCTCTTTTCTCTGTCCCTGCAATGTCAGTGTCAGTGTCAATTCCACTTTAGGAGGAGATGAGGAGCCTTTGAGAACCTGATCTAACAAGTTAGCGGTTCACCTGCTGATCCAGGAGGAAAGCTTTTTTTTTTTTTTTTTTCTTTTTGATAACCAGAAAGTTTACAAATTTGCCTTTTCTTCCTTCCTCACCTATTCTTTTTTGGTTTTCTTGGGAGCTGTTTGTATGTCATTGAAATTTTGGGTTTTCTTTTTAAAATCTTTTTAGTAGTATACCTGTGTTCATAAATGTTCAGAATATGCCATACAATTCTTATTATTTAATGCAAAAAAAATCCTTTGGTTTTTGTTTGCCTTTTTTTTTTTTTTGGTGCTAGGACTTGAACCCAGGGCCTTGCTAGGCAAGCCCACTACCACTGAGCTACGCTCCTGGCCCCCAAATATTCTTTTTTTCTCCCACATTTTTTATTGGTGCATTATAGTTGTACATGATAATGGGATTTGTAGTTACACATTCATACATGCAAAAAATATAACAATATAATCTCTGGCCCAAATATTCTTTTTTAAAAATATTTATTTTGTAGGTGTAGATGGACACAACACAATGCCTTTATTTTTATGTGGTGCTAAGGATCGAACCCAGGTCCCTCCCGTGCTAGGCGAGTGCTCTACCGCTGAGCCATAATCCCAGCCCCCAAATATTCTTAAAATGTCCTTTTATTTAAATTAAAGGGACAAAAAAGTTAAGATTTTTAAATTTTATTTTGACAGTTGGTACTGGTTGAAATGTAGAATTTTGGTAACCTTGCTGAAGGATTAGTTTTAAAAAATTTCCCTAAAGTCATTGCATTCTGAAGATTGCAAATGTTTTACAACTGTTGTTGCCAAATAAAAAAATCTGTTTACTAGTAAAGGTGGCCAGTCATTTTCAAACTTTTTTTCTCATTGTAAGGGCATGGAGTGAACCCATATTATTTGAAGAGATCTTAAAGATGAGAACTAAGCAGGCACTAAGAAGAGAGATGAGAACTAAGACGAGAACTAAGAAGTCTATATTAAGGGAAATTGGAGGGAATCTTTCTTTCAAGATAACTAAATTACTTGCTATTCAGAACTTTATCCTGGGTTATCTGGAAACTTTTTCATTCCTCTTGAGTTTTAGCTCAGCCTTAGTGAATGCTAAGATTTCACAGATACAATGCATTTTTAAATTTCAGGAGTCATGGACAGAGGAATGCAGCTTTGGGAGTTTATGAAACTTAAAGCAAGTACAATGAAAAAATACCTTTTCCTTTTGTCCCTGGTCTGTTCTCATTCCATTGTCTCATGTTATCAACAAGGTCCTTCCTTGGAGAGGCTTAGACAAGTGGAAAGTTTCTCATTTTGAAGTTAGTTGTTTTTTAATTGGTCATGCCAAAGAAAGGCTTACGTGGATTCTGGAAGACAAAATATGTCATTATTTTTTTTTTTTTCAAGAATGTCCAACTTCTACATACTGACTGGATAGTGTTCAAATTTTCCAAAAGGAAAGAGAGAGAGAGAGAGAGAGAGAGAGAGAGAGAGAAAGAGAGAGAAAGAAACACTCTCATTTTGGATCTGAAGCTAGTCATGGAAAATTTTGTCCTGAAAGGATAATTTTTCATAAATATTCAAGCTGCAAATGGCAATGTGGCTACAATAGAAACTGCTCCAAGGCATCCATAGAAAATGCCCCGCTGCAAACTCTGAGTTAGAGACAGGTATCAGATTAAGAAAAAAAAAAAAGCAGTATTTAAAACCTAATTGTTTATTTCCACAGAAGTTGGGATTGGGATTTTTTTTTTTTCTTCTAAGATCTCTACTCAGAAAGGCATGGGCTTCTACTTCACCTCTATTCCAATTTATTCACAAACTTTTACAGCATGCCTACTGTTGAAAGGCGGTGTTGCTAAGGGAAATTCTGCCCTTGGTTTGCAGTCCATTTGGGAAAGTAAAGTAGACATACATTAAAATCTCACTCTGTTATAATACAGATGATATAGACAGGAAGCAATATGTCTCTCAGGAGTTCAAGCTCATGGGTAAATGTGCTACAATAGTCAGAGGAGTCTTCCAGGGAGCAGAAGAACTTGAATAATGGGTGAATAATAGATGGAGTGGGTTGGGATAATGCATGGAAGTGGGTAAATGTGGAATAGTTACCTGAAGAGGGGTTGTTGAGAGGAGAGTTGGTGACCTCCAAGAACAGGGAGCCTGGATCCTGTGGGTATATGTGGAGCCCTTTTGTGGGTTTTTTGATTGACCTCTGGAGGCACATTGACCTTTCTTTATCTAGGTTCCCTCCAAGTAGGGCAGAGAGGACTGGCCCAGCTCAGCTCTTGCAAGTCTGACAAAGGACTGTGCAACAGGAAGGTGAAGTCCTAGTAGAGCAGAGGGCACAAGGATTTTCTTTCCCAAATCTAGGCTCTGCCTGTTTTTGGACTTTTGTTTCATGCTGATAGATCTTGCTAGAGACTTAGCATTTGTGTCTATTAGTCGAGCATTTTGAAAAAGATTTGATGACTGTTTAGAGACAAGCAAAGAGAAAGGATCAGTGATAAGCAGGACTGTGTTGGGATGAAGGGTTAGAGAGGGAGAGGTCTGCAGCCAACATCCACAGGCCAATGCTAACAGTTCTGGACACAAAGTCACCAGACAAGTCATAGTGGGGGGTGCTTTGGTATTGTTGCTCCAAACTTCCAGTGGTTCCCAACTTTGTTGGATTCAAATGGTGAGCATCAACAGTCTTAAATGGACTGTCAGCAAGAGTTCAAGTTAGGAGATCTGGGTCATTAGGGGTGACAGTATGGTATAAGCATGCCCATGCTCTGTATGACCCTCTCTCCCCCACTGGGATTTAGAATGGAAAAAGAGGCTCATGTTCTTGATATCCCAAATATGAGCAAACCTGTGGTGGGGATTCTGTCCCTGGCCCTTTAAGCTCCAAACTGCTCCTCTGAGTGATGGTTTTATGGTGCACAAGGTTAAACATTAAAGTTGGACTGTTTATAGGCTCAGGACATGGAGAGCCAAACTGGGAAAGAAAAAGACAGTGTGATAAAGCAACGTGACTGCTGCCACCAGTCCCCAACTCACTCTCAGATACAGACACACACATGTGCCTAAGACAGCTCGCTGTTGCGGGATTTGGGGGGAGAGTAGAAAACCTTTTCATAAATAAGCCCAGTATAGCCAACAGCTTATACCTTCCAACTTGTGAAGTTAAATAAGAAGAGAAGGTTTCTCTGAAGGTGCTTATAATGAAAGCCAGACTAACATGTCAAACAATTAGAGTCAACTTAGATCCTCGGAAGTTCTACAGCATATCTGTTCTTCATTCAACAGACATTTATTGACTCCCTACTGTGTTTCAGGCTCTGCCTTAGAGGTTTAGATGTTAAAGCTCCAGTAACTTGGGTATTACAATCTATAAACGTCTTTTAAAGACATGGCGATTTCGTCATATAATTACTCTGGCCACTCTTCATTTGCCTCTTGGTGGGAAGTAATTGTGATTGAGTGTATAAGGCAGCACAGTTATCCCAAATTTTAACCAGGTGCTTTTTAAATTGCTACTTGGAAAATGGTCCTATTAGATCTGTCTATAAACTGAGTCATGAAATGTTCGGAGCACCCAGGTAGGAATCCACTGTATGCCAGCCAGATCTGTTTTGGTTTTGACATTTGTCATGGTGATGAATGCCCCCCGGACACATTGGGCAATTTCACCCAGGATTATTTTCCACAGTGTTGCCGACTGTTGCTGTCCTTATTCCTTCCTCAGCCTGAGGGTGGGGCCCGAGAGACCAGAGCTAGGGGTATTTCTTGATGACATAGTGTCATGCCCACAGCAGTGGATATAAGTGGACACCACCTGTGGGACTCTGAACCCTGAGAACTATGAGGAATGCATGCTCCGTGGCCACGGTGGAAGCGTGGCTGGTCCTCCCTGGTGCACAGCCCGTAGCCCCATTCCTGTAACCCACGTTGTCTGAGTCACTCATTTGGCACTTATGACATCCTGTCTTGGGTTATTAGTAACCTTCGTGTTCATTTCTCCTCCCAGCTGTGCTAATGGTGGGGACCCAGAGTTTTCCTCCCATCAGATTCTTCACTTGTGTTCTTTATGGGGAACAACTTGCTTTCTGTCCTTATTAAGAAATGGAGATGATTAATTTGTTAAAATAAAAGTATTGTGTATTCAAACAATTATGAATTGATGTATTGAATTTGTTTGAAAATAGCTCCATTGAGAACATTATTGATATATAATAAATCATATATATATGTATATATATATTCTATTTATTTATTTATTTTGGTACTGGAGATTGAACCCAAGGGTGCTTATCCACTGAGCCATATCCCCAGCCCTTTTTAATATTTTATTAGAGACAGGGTCTTGATGAGTTGCTTAGGGCCTCACTAATTTGCGGAGGCTGGGTTTGAACTCACGATCCTCCTGCCTCAGCTTCCTGAATTGCTGGGATTACAGGCATGTGCCACTGTGCCCAGGTAAATCATATTATATTTATGTGCTAGGTGAGCACTCTACCACTGAGCCACAAACGCAGCCCAAATCATATATTTGAAGTGTTCAGTTTTTTAAGTTTAAACTTGGGAGCTTGATTGAACTTGTTTGAAAACTGCTCCATTGAGAACATCATTGATATATAATAAATCATATATATATATATATATATATATATATTTTAATTTTTTTCCCAAGTAACATTCAGTGAGCACCAATTATATATGTTACCTGAGATCAAGAGGCAGGGACCTCTGAAAGGGCACTTATTTTGGTGGTAGTGGGGTGACTCGGCTTCCAGATGACTTGCTGATTCTAGTTTTCAGCCCTAGTGACTTGAGGTAGGTGTTCCTGGCATGTAAACATATCCTGTTCCTCAGAGGTCATGTGTGCATAGTCATAAAGTGTTCATCTCTGTTCCATTTACCAAAAAGAATTTTATTTATTTATTTTTAATGACGAAGAGTTTATAATGACATTTGTAACTCTGGGCACTTTTATCCTCTTGACAAATCCAGCAAAGATTTTACTTCCTACATGAAACAATGCTGGCTGGCCAAGACTTGGTCAAAAGGTTCAGGTGTTAAAGTAACTTGACATTCCTATCGCCGCAGAATCTCTTTCTCTCCAGATCTTTCTTTGATTCTTAAATGGGCTGAGCAAGTCTTGCAAGGTAATTCAGTGCCAGAGAAGACCAGCTGAGTTTTAATTGATTCTAATTAGCACCCCCATAGACTATCACATTTTTTCCCCCTAACAGCCAAGTGGCATTAGGATATGTGTGACATCTTTCTTTGGAATCATCAAAAGGGCAAAACTATTTTCAGGCTTGGTCTCTGCAAGTCCTGCTTTTCTCAGAAATAGGGAGGAAGTGAGATTTAAAAAAAATACCTGGGAAGTTAGGGACTAGAGGGTGTGCATTCTAGACTCAGGTGAGGGCCTTGTACAGCAGAGAAGATGCTAAAGGTCTTCATTCTCAAGTCCCTTTGACTCTAGTTGGAGAGAATGAGAGATGGGGTATAATCAAGACTTCCTGTCTTATGGGAGCTGGGAAATGTATTTTGGGAGCAAGATTTATGGCCATTTCAGAAAGCACCTTTTTACCTTGAAGAAGTCATTAGACCTAGAACTGCAGACTGATACTAAAAGAATAAAGTCTAAAGAAAAAGTCCCCAGACGGTCTTCAGTGCTTCCCTCGGCCACGTTCAACTGGGATCCAGTGCTGCCCCTAGTACTGATTGCTCTTGCTTCCCTATCCTTGGCTAGAACACATTTCCCACTGAGGTACAATTAAGCTGGCAGCCAATTCTCTCTCTTTCTCTCTCTTTTTTGGTACTATTGGGGATTAAACCCAGGGGTGCCCTATCACTGTGCTATGCCCCCAGCTCTATTTTTTTTTCAGTTTTGAGACAGGTTCTTACTAGGTTGCTCAGATTGGCTTCAGAAACTTGCTATCCCTCCTGTCTCAGCCTGTGGGGTAGCTGGAACTATTAGGTATGCAACAAAACGCCTGATTGACATTTTTTTTAAACAAAATTCCACAATTGGATAATGCTATTTTTCTTTTCTTTTCAATTGTTTATGACCATCTTGTAAATAGAATGTTATTCATGAAATTCCTGCTTTTTGATGTTTATTAAGGTTTTCTTTGAACTTCATTTATAGACAAATGTTATCAGTTTAACACTATTAACTGGACAATTTAATCACATTGTTTTTGTTGGTGATATGTGGGACTCTTTCTGACTTTTTCCCCCCCAGTATTGGGGATTGAACCTAGGGGCACTCTACTACTGAGTTACATTCCTCAGCCCTTTTTATTTTGAGACAGGATTTCATTAAGTTGCTGAGGCTGGCCTTGAACTTATCATCCTCCTGCCTCAGCCTCCTGAGTTGTTGGGATTACAGACTTAAGCCACCGTACTCGGTTTATAGCCAATTTTCAGTCATGTGTGGTGGTGGGTGTGAGAAGCTAAATTCATGATCAACCCAAGCCCTCACTAGCTAGCAGTTGTAAACATCCTTGCTTTTGAACTCCATACGCAACCCATAAGCAATGTCAGAGCACACCTGGCTTAGAGGGTGGGAGGGAGGGAGAAGTTGCATTAGAGCTGGACAGAGGTGTAAAGTCAAGTGGGAACCTGTTTCCTCCTCTCCAGTGATGTGATGGTCTGTCTCCACCTTGGGGACTTGCTCTCCGTAACATCTGCCATCAACTGCTTAGAGCCCCATGTGGACATAAGTCGCTGGTGGGTTCCCTTTTTAAGGAACTTGGCCTTTTGAATCTTGGTGAGTGCAAATGCCATGTCTCTTGGTGAAGGAAACTCAACCTTGTGGGCACAGGCAGGCATAATTGTGAGATGTGCCATCTGTGAGGTAGGAGATCTGCCCTATCTGTGCCCACGTGAGCACAAGCACCACAGGTAAACTGGGTTTCCTGGTAGCTGACCTGGATCCACTCTAAGGAATATGTTGCCCTTCATTCATGAAAGGGCATGAGAAGGATCTGATCCATTTTAATAACATTATTATTTGGTACTGGGCATTGATCTCAGGGGCACTTAACCACTGAGCCACATCCCCAGCCCTTTTTTTGTTTTTATTTAGAGTTAGGGTCTCACTGAGTTGGGTAGGGCCTTGTTAAGTTGCTGAGGCTGGCTTTGAACTTGTGATCCTCCTGCCTCAGCCTCTTGAGCTGTTGGGATTACAGGCATGTGCCACCACGCCTGGGCTTGTTATTATTATTTTTAGTGTTGGTTCGACCTATTCGATTGATCACACAACCCTCTAGTGTCATGTGACTACAGGGCCAGGTCAGGCTGGTGTTCGGTTTCCTGTACCTGAGTGTGCAGTCAGAGGAGGAGCAGAGAATGAACTTCGTGTCTCTTTTTTCTTTTCGGCTGGTCAGAGGTAGGGATGCTTTCCATGATGTGCACGGGGTGGCCCACCAGTCTGAGGAGGGAATGTACAGGACTCTCATGCCCCCACCTAACCACATTTGTCATTACAAATAGGATCTGTGTGGCTGGCAGCATGCTGGCCGTAGGCACCATGCAGAAGAAACAGAAGGTAGAGTGTCACAGGTGAGGCAAAGCTAGATCCGGAAGGATGGAGGATGCCTGCAGTGGCCCTGGCACTGGTTAGATTGTCTGTCCCTGGCTTTGTCCTCATCCCCTTTCACTACTGTTTGTGGTCTGAAACTTGGCCAAAAGATCAGGAAGGTGCTGGACCATGATGAGAAGCAAACGGCCAGGTAACCTACATGCTGGCCGAGGACTCAGGTAACCAAGAGTTGTCTGAAGGGAAGAGCTAGATTTCTATCTGTGCCAAAGATAAAGATCAGTTCTTTGCTGAAAATGGCAATTATTGTTATTAAGTTGACCCACCAATGTTTGTTGAAAACTTCCTGTATGCCTGGGACTGAGCGGGATCCTATATTGTTTAAACAGCTCCTTATAGTCTCTGTAGACTACAATGGTTTCTTTGGGAAACAAATGGTTAGCTTTGTCCACTTGCTTGAGTGCCCTCATTTGAATTCTGTGGCTTCTCTTCACTTCTAGCCAGTTACTCAGCATATATTTCCTGAAAGCAGAAGAGACTTGACTGCTATGATTCAAATAATGGCCATTGTGCCAGGAGGGAGTGCCAGGGAGTTAATTAAAGCTAACAAAGAAATTGCCAGGTTCTCTAGGGCAAGAAAAATAGTTTTCTTTCCCCCTCATGCTTTTGATAACACCATGTAAACTATAGGTGTTTCTTTCATGTCACTCAGAGATGGCCATTCAGCAAATATTTATTGAATGTCCACTGTGTCTGTGACACTGAGTAGACATCAGGAATGGAGCAAGACTGGCACACTCCTGCCCTCAGGGGGCAGAGTTGAAGAGAAGGTAAAGCTTCCTTGCAAGCACCAGAAAGGGGGCTGGACCTGCTTCTATGGTGACCAGATAGGGTGCCATCCATATATAGGGTTAAGAGTGTTTGCATGTGATAGAAAACCCAACTTAGTAGCTTAAAGACACAAGTTTTAATTTTTTCAGAGGTAACAAGTCTTGATCAGGGCTGTTGTGATGTTACACGAAGCTATTAGGATCCAGGTTTCATCCATGTGAATGAGTATGGCTCTCATTCACATGGTATAAATGCTGGTAGAGCTTGAGCTATCACATATTTATTCCAGGATAAAGGAGAGAATAAGGACATTCTTTCTTATTGTTAAGGAAGAGTGGGAAATATCGTTTTTATTTCATGTTCATAGGTAAAAATTGAGAGCTTTATTACTAAGGCAAAGAGGAGAATGGATACTGAGAGAGACTTAGATGACTGGCAGCCTTCCCCAAGTATGGGGTGTAGTGGTGGGGGAGGACCTTGTAAGAACATGGATGTGACTCTAGCCTTCCTGGATTGGATAGTATTTAGGTGTGACTGGCTGATGTGCTGTGGTAGATATGGCTATGATAGTTTGTGAAGGTGAGACTCTGGCAACTTAGTCACTCTCTACCCATGGAAAGAACCCTGACCACCCATAGTCCCAAGAAGCAAGTTATATTGTAGTAGCTTCTGGTTATTGTCATTGTTAAAAACTTTAAGTAGGGGAGATTTGGCAGGAAAAAAAATGTAGATAATCACATAAGGAAGTTCTTGGAATGAGCTCTTGGTACCTTGCATTTTCTTACCTGAAACACACCTGGCCCTATAAAGCATGGCAAGTTTTAAAAGGGAGAGGGAGGCAAGCAGTGACCCAGAGGGCCTGAACAGGGCAAATGCAGTTGGGGGAGCTTAAAGAAAAGCTTTTTCTTCTTTATATTTTTCCAGCTTCTGTTCTGTTTCACGTAGACTCCAGAGCAGAAATCAGAAATTTGATTTTCTCTCTTTCTCTCCTCCCCTCAGGGTTTGCAGAGCATAGAGCCAGCAGATTACATGGGTCTTTAAGGGGTCATGCTGCTGAAGATAAGGCCATCTGCTCCCATCACCTTTAGTAAACCCTGTTCTGTAGGGACTAGCTAATGTACGGGGACAAGAGAAATAGAATACACGTGGGAAACAATTATATACACATTATGTGTATATGATGTGCTTACATACCAGATGATGAACTAATTACCAAAAATAAGAGGAAACAGTGAGGTGGTTTGGTATGAAATAAATATTCAAAGTAGGCTTAAAGAAAAATAATCAGATTGAAAATAGAAAGGAAGCAAAGATCCCATTAATGGTAAGGGTAAGTGAGACTAATAAAGATAAGCTTGCTTTGCCAGATATTACATATTCTAAACCATATTATATATTATATCCAATTAGGATGATACTTGAAAAGACATAGAGATCAATGCTATGAATAGAATTTAGAACTAGACACCAGAATACATGGAAAACATATCTTTTGTTTGTTTGTTTATTTATTTATTTATTTATTTTTGGTACTGGGGATTAACCCTGGCTGCACTACCACTGAGCTACGTCCCTAGCCCTTTTTATTTTGAGAGAATATTGCCAAGTTCCTGAAGACAACCTTGAACTTGTGATGCTCCTGCTTTAGCCCCCTGAGTTTCTGGGATGACAGGTGTGCACCATTGCACCTGGCTTTAGTGGCCTTTTGTATCAGTGAGGAAATGATATTAAATGAATGGTTTGGGACAACTGGGTGTAACCATCTGGAAAAACAAAATTTAGATCTATACCTTGTTTCTTAGGTCAATTTGAATGCCAGATGGATCAAAATTTTAAATATTAAAAGTAGTAGAAGAAAAGAGAAAAGTTTTAAAAAAAATCTTATGGTAGTATGGTCTTTCTAGGTATAACACAAACCCTTGAAATCATAAAGAGAAAATTGATCTATTAAATTTCAAAAAATTAAAAAACACAGGCTGATGGGAATCTAAATCCCTGACAGTTTCATGAACCACCATAAATAAAGTCACAGGACAAACAATGAACTGACAATCACACACAAAAACCATAGAACTAATATCCTTAACTTATAAAGAGCTCTAACAGGTTGATAGGAAAAGATTAATAACATAATAGAAAAATGGAGAAAAGGCATAAAAAGCTAACTGACAGAAAAAAAGACTACAAATGACTCAAGTATATAAAAAGGTATTCAACATTAGAGTGAGAACTCTTTTTTCAATTATTATAATGGTAAATATAAAAAATTATCAGTGAGGATGGAGGGAACCAGATATCCATGTTTCGTAGGATCACAAATTGAGATGACTTTGATAGTGGATGCTTTGATAGTCTTTATCTTTGTTTTTTTGTTTCAGTACTGGTGATGGCATCCAGGGTCTCACACATGCTAAGCATGTGCTCCCACTGAGCTAATGCTCCCAGCCCCAGTAATCTTTATCAAAATGAAAAATACACATACCCATTAACTCAATAATTCCACCTCCAGAAATTTTATCCTACAGAATTATGTGTGTTCAAAGACACATATGAGATTATTCATTGCAGCATTGAAATGTCTTTTATTACTTGGAGTTTCATACCGCTTGTCTGTGAGATCAGAAGAAGATTCTAGTTTCCTGACACTTGATGTGCTGATAATGGGGCTTCTCAGAAGCAGGTGAGGCTGCCTGAAAGAAGAAAGGTATTCTCTATATTTAGAACATTGTTCTGATATTTCAGAAAAAAAAAAAAAAGCCTCCTCATCAGGTAATAGCCTTTGATTTGAATTGCCTGGGCAAGGACAGCCTCGTCATGGATTGTGCTTACATCTTCACAAACAAGCATTTTGGTGGCCTGGGTGATGGGGTTGCTGGCAACCTTTCTAGCACTGGGCCCTTGGAGATGGAGCACCCAGATGGTGTGCCTCTGTGCAATTTGGTGGACTCCAGCTCTGGCTCTTTAATGGTGTCTCCAGGAGGACCCTACTCTAGGGGCCATCTTCTTGGGTCCCAAGTAAGGAGCCTGAGTCCTCGGATTGGAAAACATTACATTCACACCAACATTAATTTGATTTAGATAATGATGCAACCTGTTACACAGTCCACCAACATAATTATGGGCAAGGAAATTGCTGAGAGGTCCCTGAGCAGTTGGAGGCCAGAAGGAAATATTTTCAATTAATTAATGGTGGACAGGTTAAAAAAAATTAATATTAAAAGAAAAGAACTCCCTAGAGTCAGATGTTGTAGCCCATATCTGTCCAGAAAAAGGAAGAGAAAGGTAAGTTGGATGCCCAGAATTCAGTTTCAAGCTCTTTTCTTCTTAAAAATGTTATTTTAAAGTTGCCATGCTAGGTTTCCTTTCTTTCGCCCCTTTAATCTCAAAATAAATTCTAACAAAGTAACTTCTGGAAGTTTATAAACAGCAGAGGCTAGAATTGAACACAATGAGGAGAATTTAACTTGGGTAAATACATTATGCATAAGAAACAGAGCATCAGTCTGGGCTTTGTTAATGGCAAAAGCCTAAACCACCAAATGATTGTGTTGATTTTGTGGGTTTCTTGAAAGAGACCAAGTTTTTAGACTCTCCCTGACTTATATAACATCTTAGCAGTTGCATTGGTAAGTCAAGAAAAACAAGCAACCGAGAATAGGCTAAAATCAAGCTTCCTGTCTGGGTTGGAAGAATATACTTTCTTATTATGTGTTGTGATAATTTTATAAATTGCACCTTTTGTGAATATACCTTGATCCTTGGGTCAATGTGTGTTAGCCAAAGAGACTGTCACATCAGAAGGCTTCTGAATGGCCAGTACAAGGCATGTGGCATGATTCATGGGTTGCACACCAACAACGTGAGAGTTGCTGCCAGTCTTTTGGGATCTCACGTTTCAAAACAGGTAGCATTGATGTGGCCAGAACATAAAAGCACAGAAAAAAAATGAACAAATGTCACAGGTACATATGAACCATAGACTGTGCTTTGTTTCAGGGCAACCTCATAGATGAACAGCAGGGTTTAAGAAACCTAATAAGCTTTCCGTGCTTTACAAGACGGGAGTGATTTTAGTACGACTCTTATAGCACATTGGGAATCGAATTTGATTTATAAAAAGTCTAGATCACAGATCTCTTGTTTAAAGCATGTCATATAAATGAAATAAAGACCTTTGATAATTCCCTTATCTAAAGAGCAGATTTCAGATAATCTTGGTCAACCAGAACAGGAGCACAAATTAGAGGACGCTGTGGAAGAAGATAAAGAGCTGAAGTGAACTAAAGGGCAGGAGGTCTGGCCTCTAGTGACCCTCAGGCTGTTCTCTGGACCCTGGTTTCCTAATTGGTGAAACAAAGGTGTTAAGACAGTTTCCACGTCTCTCTCCTTGTTAAAAAATATTGACAATGTAATCAGTTTTAACAAAGATTTATGTTGCTAAATATGACCATATAGTTATGTTTTGTAAATATTTATATTTATGTATTTTTTTTGAACTGGAGATGATCATGCTCAGTGAGATAAACCAGTCCCCAAAAGTCAAAGGTCAAGTGTTTTCTCTGATATACAAAATCAGGGGCAGGGGAAGAGAAGAAAGATCAGTGGAGAAGATGAAGGGGATTGAAGAGGAGGGAGGAGGGATGGGATAATGAAAGAGAGTAGAATGAATCTGAAGTTTCCTACATGTGTATATGAATATGCCACAGTGAATCTCACTGCCATGTATATCCATGAGATACTAATTTAAAAACAACTGTAAATAAATTGCAGAAAGATCAGTAGAGTAGAGGGGAGGGAAAGGGGAAGAACTGGGGACTGAATTAGAAAAAATTATATTCTATGCTTTTATAATTATGTCAAAATGAATCACAATGTTATGTATAACTAAAAAGAATGAATATAAAGGAAAAAAAGAAAAAATTATGTATTTTAATATTAAAAATTAATAAATATACAGAGTAAAAAAATTCAAGCAATAAAAAGGCAAATGGTTAAAAGTGAATCTTGGTCTTCTCCCAGAGTCTCCCCACTCATTTAGAGGCTGGTTCCTTATATATCCTTCCAGAAATATTCTGTGCATTCTAGAAGTAGAATATGTGTGTATCTTTTGAAAACAAATGGCATGATCAGTGTGTACTCTATCCTTCGTCTTGCCTTTTAAAAAAATTTTGGAAATTGTTATTACAGAATCATCTTGATCTACTTTCTTCTCTGCAAAGACTATAGTATGGTAATTCATCATTCAATAATTAGTTTAACCGGTGTCTGGGTGAATATTTAGTTTATTTTCCTACATCTCCTCTTTAGTTCTCCATGGCCCTCAATTTTTATGACTTGAACATTTAATTTAAAAGGATGTCAGAGATGTCTAAAAAAAACAGTTGTTACAAATCAGATGTGCTGCTCCTTTTGGGAGATAAAGGTTCACATTATCATCCCTGACCATGACTGCCTTGGGAATCGAATTTGATTTATAAAAAGTCTAGATCAAGGAGCAAGGAAAGGATGACACCACGGTCCCTGTGTCACCAAGGTAGGAGGGAGAGTAAGCACGTCCTCTCATGGAACGGACAGGGCTTTTGTGTTGTCATTTGACCCATGTGGGACCTGCTGCTCCTGTGGATGACTGGGTGACTACTAAAAGGTTTGATTAGACTGGAGACCAAAATGTCACTGTCTTTTAAAAGAGGGTATACATCTAAGAGTTAAAAAGAAAAGTTAAAAAAAATCACTGGGTTTCCAGATGAAGTCCTTACAGAGCAGGTTGAGCATGGTGTCTGGAGCTGGGAGTGAGAGTAAGAGGATGAGGAGCTGGCGGTCTGAACGGTGTCCCTTTGGGAGAGTCTAAGTCACTTTTTAGGGGTTGGAGTTGGGGACAGTGGAAAGGCAGTCACAGAGCATCCTGGTGCTCCCAGAGCTCAGGAGCAACGTTGGCACCAGACACACTGAATAGCCTTGAGGCAGATTGGGCACATACCTTGGGGGCCAGCAGAGGTAGGGACACTACAACCTTATTTTGGAGAAAATTTTGTTTAATATTTACCAAAAAGCTTCAAAATAGTCACCATGGGAAAAGCCTAGACTTTGTTGAACTTCCTTCTCTATGGCTCAGCGTTAGTTTTATTTAAAATCACCTACATCTATCACATGTCAGGACTGAGACCTAACAACCATAACCTGACCTGAGTGGGGGTCTTTGGGAACCAGAGAGATGTGTGCATTTGTGGTCGGACAGGGCAGTTTTCTGATCTCATCAGGGGAGGAATGAGCCACGTGCATTCTCATTACAAGAACTCCCTGTCCGCCACCCCCCAACTTCTCACCAGCATCACCTGATGTCCTCACAGGGACAGGCTGGGTGTACCTGTTGCTGGCTGCTGTGTCTCCAGGGAGACTGTGGATTTTCACTGTGACTCCTGAGTATTATTTATGGCCACCACACTGGTGGAGACTGACTGACACATGGACACAGGCTCAGAGTGCATCTCCTCTCTGTCCATCAAAACAGTTTTCTGGAATGCTCTCTGCATGCCAGTTTTCAGTGTGTATTCAAGAAAGAAAAGAGAAGAACTTATAAACATCTTCACAGGCTTCTCCCCAACCTGTCATTCCTAAAAGGCTTTTGGTTCAAGTGTCCACTTCCTTGAATTGAAAGCCGTTCAGTGTTTGTATGGACATCTGATAATTATGCCCTGATTCACTTTTCATCTGAGAATAGACATCATCTTTATCAGCCATTCCTCCCCACCCCCCTTTAAGTGAGTCTAATTTCTGCTGGCTAGTATTTGAGGTCATTAGCTCCATGGGATTGGGACCAGTGATAATGGGAACAAGGTCACAGCTTTGCACCAGGCAGAGTCTCTTTCCTGTTGTGAACACCTGCAGGCCAGCCAGCTGCTTTGATGATGTTTCCATGAGGCCTGGTGGGGGGTGGGGGGTAGGTTAGTGGGGACAGGTGGCTTAAGACTCAGCCCATCTCAGCTCTGAGGCTGCCCTGTTGTGCATTAGTAGTTCTATCTTAGAGAAGTATGGTTTAAATAGGAATATAACACACGAGTCTAAGGGATTAATTTTTAAAAATCATCACTCATGGCAAAATTTCCTTGGTGTCCAGGGTTCATTTTTTCATGTCTTCACTAAGAAGTCAGTGAGTTTCAGGGACTCTGTGGACACTGAGGGGTCCACAAAGAGCAGATAAGACATTGATCCTCCCAGAGCTGCCATAACAATGGACCGCAAATTGGGTGCCTTAGAATAATGGAAATGGGATCTCTCCCAGTTCTGGAGGCTAGGAGTCTAGAATCCATGTGTTGGCAGGGCTTGCTTCCACTGAAACCCGTTGAGGAGTCCTTCCTTGTCACTTCCAGACTCCGGTAGGTCCAGGCATTTCTTGGCTGGTGTTAACACAGCTCCACTTCTGTTTCTGTCTTTATATGGTAATCTTCCCTCCCTCGGTCTGTCTTCTCCTTTTCTCTAAAGACAGGCAGACATTGGATATAGGACCCATCCCTATGACCTCATATTAACTTCACTACATCTACCAAGACCTCATTTCCAAATTGGGTCACATTTACAGGTACTGGAGGTTAGGACTTCAGCATATCTTTTTATTTTTTATTTTATTTTATTTTTTGTGGGGAGGGGCACGGTCCAACTTGTGACACCACCTGTCTTTAGGAAGCTTCCAATTCAGTGAGGAAACTGATGGAAAAAATGGAATCGGTGCAAAAAGAGGCCCAAGCATGGTACCATATCTAATGGAGGTTACACATGTGCTCATGCGCACACACACCTCCTACACCAACCATATGTCCCTAGTTTGATGAAGAATTGACAAGTTATAGAGGCTCCATAGAGGAGCTTGCCCTGGCATGTGGGCCTTGAAGGATGGGTAGAATTTTAAATATAAAAAAAGGCAGTGATATGTATACAACCAGAGATATGAAAAATCGTGCTCTATATGTATATTAAGAATTGTAATGCATTCTTCTGTCATATATAAATAGAAGAAAGAGGGCAGTGAAGGGCATTTCAAGCTGAGCATATGTAAAGTCATGATAGCATGTGTGGTCAGGCCTGGAAGGAACTACTTCCAGTAGAAATGTGAGGGAAGGATTGGAGACTGGTTGAGAGATTCTGCTGGAGGGTGGGAGAGCTCAGAAGGACATGGACCCAGGAATGGCAGTGGAATGAGAAGTCAGAGACAGATTGTGAGGAGAGCATATGCCGGGTGAAAGATGGCAACCGTTGGGTAGGTGGGAGGTGGTCAGAGGAGAGCCTATCCTCAGACTTCCGGTGGGGTTGACTGGGAGGATGGTGAGGGCTTCCATTGGGACAGAGAGCTCAGGAGGAGAGCACCTTGGAAAGGGACGATAATAAGGGACTATGGTGAGTGTAAGATCATTGTAGCTCTAGGTATAGGTGTGCTGCACAGAGTTAGAAATTTGAGCATGGTGTCCTGGAGGAGAGGTTGGGGCTGGAAGTAAGGCTGCCAATGTGATTGTTGAAACCATGGGAGTGGCTAAGGTAACCTCAGGAGAAAGTGGACAGAGGCACAAGAGAAGCCGGGCAATGCTGGAACTTGGGGAGTGCCCATGGGATTGGCGGGGGTGGAGACAGTGGCAGGCCGGAGAGGCAGGGGGGTAGGACTTGAGAGGAGTTGTTGCACCCAGCAGCCTGGCCTGCCTTGCACCAGCTAAGGAGAATGAGAACTGAGGAGGCTGACAGATCTGACAATTGATGTTCTGTCTGAAAGACTGATCTCGAGAAAACTCTCTCAGTGAAGTGATTGGGACAGAATCCAAATTGTGAGAGGTTAAGGAGGCGTGGAAGGAAGGCAGGAAGGGTCGACTGTCACTCTTAAAAAGTTTTGCAGGGAGAAGTGAGAAGGAAAGGGAAGCAGGGGAAAGATAAGGAATTTTTTAGTTCATCAAGAAGATAGAAAAGGCAGGATAATTAACAATTCAGACTGGAGTGCTAGAAAAGACAGCAAGTGTGGTATCCATAGCGGGAGAGGAGTTTAACTGAGATTCCCAGGGCAATCGTGGGAACACTATAAAGGAGTCAGTGTATGAACAAGTCTGAGTCACAAGGAAACTTTTAATCCCTGAGGGTCACTCTCACAGGTGGGCTCCATAGCCCTCCTGGAGTCTGAAGAATGGAGTCATCGATTTGGGGATGTGGAATTTTGGGGTTGTCATCTCTGCTGTACCCTACTGACATGATACCTAAGGCTCATTCTGCAGTTCCAGGGATTTCGCAGATTCTTATTGCTGTTTCCAAAACTAAGGGATAGCTCTGGCTTCCCAGATAGGCTTTCTCTAGCCCATGTAATTAAAGCCAAGTAGTACTTCCATCTTGGAAATGGAGGAGCTGTAGGAAACTGACCCGGAAATAACAACGAGTTTCTTCCATCACCATGTTCTTCCCTTGCCTCTGCTTCACTATGCATCTGAATTTCTGGATGTGTGGCATGGGATAGGAGAGCAAGGATGGGGTCAGAAAGTCCAGAGTGTGTGACCTCCACCCTGTGCTGTGATTATTGGGTGCCAAAGGCATCAAGTCAGTCCAGCACTGTGCAAAGTGGTAACAGATACAAGAGGGATGGGTTTACACAGGACTCAAAGCCTGGCCCATGCTAGTGGGAAACACAAGAGTTTCTGGGGGAAATGCCTACGTACTGATTGCGTGGTTCAGAAGGTAGAGGCCAATTTGCATTGGTTAGAGTGGTAGAGGCAGGTTCATGGAGGACATGAGTGGGATGTTGGGATAGATGGGTAAGAAATGGAAATACAATCCCAGGTAGATGGCCAGCACCCTGGAAACAATGTGGCATGTCCTTGAGACAACAAGGCTGCCCAGTAGAGGGGAGAGTGTCTGGGAATGAACTGTGATCAGGTAGCATGCACTTGGATTCTGGAGTATCAGGCTTGAACAGGGTGGACTTTTCCCTGAGAGTGAGTGGGAGCTACTGGAATAGTGGGGTCACATGGAAAGTCAGTGTTCTGGAAAGAGAAGCACCTCTCTTTCAATTTTGGTTTGACTGTGAAGAGCTGAGCATTCATGCAAGATGCTTTGGCTGTGTCACCTGCCCTCGTGGGACTCATATACAAGATGGGCAGTTCTTCTTTCCTCTTTTTTTTTTTTTTTTCCTTGGGAGTCATGGAACTTTCCTCCAGGAGCTTGGGTTTACTCCTCCAAACAATTCAGAAGGGAGGTTACTTAAAGCTGAAGGAAAAAATTTCGTTTTTCACTCTTTCTCTTCCTTTCAACTTTGTTCTCTTGCCTGTAGTCTCCAAGGATCTTAGTAACATTCCTCTTTGGATTTTTCTCTGTTCCCACAATGATTTAATGAAACCTCCATTGTCCATGGAAAAAAAAAACCCAGTGCTTTCCTTTCCTGCAGGAAGATGGTATCTGTTGGGTAAACGTACCTCCACCGCACACAGGAACTGCCCATCACAGAGCTCCTTGAAGAAATCCTAAAGTAACAATAATAGAACATGTGCTGTGCTCGTAGGATGCAAGGGCTCGTGGGGAGGGGGTGGGGAGCAAAGAAAAGAAACAGATTTTAATGTCAGGCTGACAAGAGTTTATTATACACATCAGTGGTTAAAATAATGACTTTTAAAAAAATTATGAAAAAGGCTTTCTGGGGCCCTGTTAAAAACCAGCTGTAGTTCCTCGCAGTTGATTTGCAGGGCCCCCGAAAGAGACATCTTGTTTTTCCAGATCCTTTTGAGGATCTTGGCAGGAGGCAGTGGCAGGGTACCCGTTCTCTCCTTGCCCTTGCACGTGGAGCTTCTGTTGAGATGCTTTGTGTGTCTTTGCTCTGAGTTTTTCATTTCACACTCTCCGGGTCATGTAGTGGGTGTAGGGGCCACATGGTGGGTGTAGGAGCCACATGGTGGGTGTAGGGGCCACGTGGCATCATCTTTTCATTTGCTTGGAAGCACTGAGGGCTTTCCTAAGAAGCAGAAGGCTTGACGGGAGTCTCTGGGGGTGAACGGAGGCCTGAGAACTGAAATCTCAGTTTTCTCATCCAGTTAGAATCTTCTCATGGGAAACGGAGAATGCCGATTGCTAAGTTGTTCCATGGAGTGAAATCTGGGGGCTGTGTGGCCTGTCCTTCTAGTATAAGACCTTTCATTAAAATTTTGGACTCACTGCAAAGCTTGAAGAAACTCTTAATGTCCTTGACCCAAGTGATGGCTCAGGACGATCGATCATATGACTGGTCACATGACCACAGTGCCCCCCACCTCCATCAAGATCTCCTGTTCTTCCTTGGGGGACCTACACCCTACTTCCTTTTTATTGACAGCTTCTTTCCCGCCTTGGTTTTTGAACCTGCTGACAGGGCCCATGTTTTGGTGTCGAGCTGAAAACAAATTCTTTTATGATCATCATTCTGTTAATGTCCATGGTCCATGAAGATTATCCCCTAAAATGAAATAACCTCCTGAGATCAAAAGGAGACGTGTTATAATCCTCTGGAATATGCTGCCAAATAAAATGAAATGCTCTGATGTAGCTGATGGCAATTACATTCTCCTTTCAAAGAGCTAGTGCCCTACCTGCGGCGGGCCTGTGCCGGTGAGGAGGGGAGTGCCCCCTGCTGGTCTTGCCCTGCCCTCCTGTCTGCTTACCTACTGCTTTGCTCCGGTCCTGAGGTGTTCTTGGAGCTCTGCAGACTCTGGTCCAGATGATGCCATTGCCCTCTCTGCCTCTTGAAATGGTGCTTTGATCCTGTATTGTTCTTGGCCAAAGTATGGGCGAAAATCCATTTATTCTTCCTTTAGCCAGGCCAGATAAGGACTGACAAACAAAACAATGCAAAAAATAAAACCAGAGTGAAAATGGCAAACTCTTCAGCAAAAGTGAAGAAATGGAGGGGCAGAGAACCAGCTTCAGCTCTTGATTCCGTGTAGACTGGATTGGCACCGGACAGGTGTTGTCTTTAGCTCTTTCACCCAATCCCTGATCACTTCACTCCTTAGGTGGCCTCCTAGCAGGTGCCACCTTTACCTGGAGGCCTCGGCTCTGACCTGCCTTCATTCTCAGGAGCTGAGTGGAAGTTTCTTCCTCTTTAAGAGACCTGCTCTTCCCTGGAGGCTCCCATTTCTGGTCTTGAGTGGTCAGACCAGCTTCACTGACCACCCCAATTCCTAGGGAGCTTTTATTAATAAATCAGAACCCAGGTATTTCTGCAGGTAACTTGATTCTTCAATTATGAGGAGGTTAAATATCTCTTATTCAAAATACTTGGGACCAGAAATGTTTCAGATTTTGGAGTGATTCAGATTGTAGAATATTTGTATGCACTCTACTGATTGATAATCCCTAATTAAAAAATCCAAAATCTGAAATGTTCTCTGTCATGTTGGTATCAAAAGGTTTGGATTTTGGAGCATTTTTTTTAAAAGTACTGGGGATTTAACTTTTTGCCACTGAGCTACTGCCCCAGCCCTTTTTATATTTTTCTTCTAGGCTTCTCACTTCTATTTTCAGTAATAATTTTCTGAGGGTTGGGGTGGCTTTCAATTTAATTTCAGAGCATGGAGAATGTAANATATATATATATATATATATATATATATATTTTGAGACTGGGTCTCACTAAGTTGCTAAGCCTGGCCTTGAACTTGTGATCCTCCTGCCTCAATTTCCTGAGTAGCTGGGATTATAGGTTTGTGCCAACGTACTCAGCTACATTTGGATTTTCAGATTAGGAATACTCAACCTGTATGCATGTTTCATTTTCTTTTTTATTACATTGAAAGATATTGAGAACATTAAAACTCCTATGCACATCATTCCCAGCCAGAGTGAATGGAAAGAAACCCTTTGATAGAAGGAAGAGAGAGACCAGTTTCAAACAAGCTTCTGAGCGTGTATCATCTCTATGTAGATTTGATTTCAATTTCCAGCCAGTCTGTGCTGGTTTTATTTTCTACAAATACTCCATTGGGTGCTCCATGCATATGTAACTGTTGGCTGCAGGTCAGGCAGACTACACTCATCTTGTGGGCAAGTTTGTGGAAAAGTGGTTAAATAGAGTTTTGTGGGTGATGAGCTACTTTATAGATTTACATGAAAGAATCCAGCTTAGGTAAATTTGGTGGGATCGTTTGCTACCCAAACCCCAAATCATATTTAGAAATGTATTTCGGCAAAATGAACATAAATCTCCAGTTAGGCTGTAGGGGCAGTGAAGGGGCTGCTTGGAGGCTGTGCCCTAGACAGTGGGAGAGGACTCCTTGTGGGTGGGGCTGGGGTGAGAGGCTGAGTTTGCCCAACAGCTCTACTAATGAGGTGGAGCACAAGTAAACAGCAAGTTAATGGACTTCCCAGATATGTGAAATTCAGCAGCTGCTGCAAACAGCAGTGAGCCCAGGAAAAAAAAAATAAATAAATAAAGGAAGAGAGAGAGGAAGAGGAAAGAAGAGGGCAAGGAAAGGAAGAAAGCCAGCAATGTAAGTCAAAAGCAACAGGGATGAGATTCATTTTTTTTTTTTTTAATCCAAACACCATGCATCCTAGAAGCCCAACTAGATAAACAGCCAATTTGAGTCTGCCCTAACGCTGACCATGGGCAGCCCTGGGGAGAGGTTTTCTGGGTTTCTAGGGTCTAGCTACGTGTGTGGTCACAAGCAGAACAGCCATGAGATCTAGAAAGTCGATGCGGTCACCTCCTTTTGAAGGGAATTAACATCCCTGAATTTAAAAATTCACCATTACTAACAGATTAAATTTATGTATTATCAAGGGAGTGGTAACAAATTATGCTTTGTCAGCTAATTACAAGACCTCTTTAAACTGGTGCCTGTTTTATCTTTTTCAGCTTCATCTATTTCTATTTTTAATAGACACCGTAAACCTCAGACAAGTGGTGTGGTTTGCTGTTCCCATAACACATTCTGCTTTCCTTCTGCTTGGAAGTTCTGCCTAGTATCCTTCCCTTCCTTTTTGTCGGCTCTGGGCAGGCAAAGGAGGGGGATTCTCTCCTCCTCTGAGATCTCCCCTCCACTGGGCCCAGCATCCCTCAGCCTTTACCCTGATTGGGGCATTTACTCACTGCCTTCTTGTTAATTTCCTTGTCTGTATCTCCTCATAATTAAGATGCTGGCATGTAGGAGTGAAAAGGGTCTCTGTTTCCTCTCTCAACCCATGTCCCAAATTGTTTCAGTGTCAGGTACCATTAGAACTTAAGAAAGGTTTCCCCAATAAGGGGGCAAATGAGGTAATAGTGAATTACAAAGTGAAGGAGTGAGGCGTGGCCAGGTGGCCTCCTCTTTTATACCATGAAAAGTCCCTCCATATGGCCGAGGGGTTGTGGCGAGGTCAAGGGGCCTATGGATTTTCCCAGCAGCATCAGTGTTGGGTGCATCTCTGTAGACATGGCCTGCCTGTCCTCCCTACACAGCCAAGCTTGTTTTAGCTATGGTAGCTGTTTAAAGCAGATCCCAAGGCAGGCTGCCATGTTTGTTATGGTCCTGGAGGGTTTCAGCAGATCGGGGCTGTGCATGGGGGTTCAGGGTGCAGTGTTCAAGATCTGAAATGGGATCCTCTGGAGTATAGCTGATGGTTGACATGGATGGTGTTAAGTGGAGACATCTTCTTAGCATCCATCTGGTGGGTGAAGATACCCATTTTGCATACGATGAGGGATGGGAGAGATAAGGGGCACTGGGGAGTCTAGGAGGTGGGCAGGGGATGGCTCTCTGCGTCTCCTGTGATTGCCAGGCATAAGCTGGGCTGGAGAGGTGAAGCAGCGGCCAGGCTCAGCCTGTGCTGGTTGGCAGGTGAGGGCCACTAGGTGAATGCCCCAGTTGACTGCCCAGACTGCTTGGGGTGAAGGGGAAATGCCTGCTGGAGTTTTCCGTCTGAGGAGCAGAGGACTTACCTCTGTGCCTCTATGGAGAGCCAGGGTTCTGCTGAGGTGAGGGTGCACTGAGCAAAGCAGAGAGGTTCCTGCCCTCACAGGCTCCAGGTCTGACAGTGAAGAGACACTCAAAGAATTCCCAAGGACTGGGAAACTGCAGGGGTGGTGACAAGGGTGACGAATGAGAGAGAAATGGCAGGCAGAGGTCCTGTGGGAGGGGCTCTTACCCAGCCTGGGAGGTCCAGGAGGGCTCTTTGGGAGTCATATGCTTGAGCCCCAATGTAAAAAGAGGTGCAGGGGTTCTCAGGTGAAGAAGGGAGAGAGGAGTTCTGAAGCAGAGGGGGAACAGCATGGCACTGTCATTTTTTGATGTGATAGATGTCCTCAAGGCATGTGTCTGTGCCTCTCCTGACTGAGGACAATGTAGGAGATGAAAGTGAACTGTGCTTTGACGGAGACCTTGTATGACCTTGAATCATCATTCTCGCCCAGGTGGGTGCTATAAGTTGAATTGTGTCCCCAGCAAAACAAGTTATGTAAGTAACCCCCCAGTACCTCAGAATGGGACTGTATTTGGAAGTAAGGTCCCTGCAGATGTGGTCAAGTTAAGATGAGGTCATTACGGTGAGCTCTAATCCAGTATTACTGATGTCCTCATAAGAAAGGGAAATTTGGACACAGAGACAGACTCAGGGAGAAGATGACTGTGTGGGGACGGATGCAGGGTTTGGAGTGATGCTGTCAGAAGCCAGTGAAGGCCTGGGGCTCCCAGAAACTGGAGCAGGGAGCCCTCCAGAAGCCTCTGAAGGAGCAGGGTCCTGCTGACCCCTTGATTTTGAGATTCTAGCCTCTAGAACTTTGAAAGGATATATTTCTGTTCTTTTCAGTTAGCAGTTCTTTGTTATGGCAGCCCTAGGAAACTAAGACGGTAGGGGAAGGAAGAGAAATGAAGGGTTGTGTTGAGGATTACATGAGACATCTTGATACCCAGGACAAGGCTTGGAACATAATAGGTGCTCTATGAATAGTAACGATTGTTGTCTCACCGGGAAGAAAACGGGCAGAGTTCATTTTTTGGGTGGGGGTGGGGTTTGTTTTTATGTTTATTTTTGGAAAAACTGGAAGTACTTAATGGTTAAGTTGGGTTGCTACACACACACACACACACACACGATTGGTAGCCATCCTAGAGAATTCTTTACTTACCTGTGCTCAAAAAATTGCTGCCATCAGTCCTCCCTTGATAAGTCTCCAGCTCCTTCATGAGATGACAGAACTTGGAAATGCGAATGGAATCACCTTGACCTACGGATGCACTAATAGGTAAATAAATGACTCCCAGGTCCTTTTTGGGGTGGCAGTTTTGAAACCAAGACAAGAGGGCACAGAACCTAGCAGGCAGACACAGGCTGAAGCCCAGAGAGTGACGCCCATCCCAGAAGGAGTGACACGGTGAAGGAAGCAGGGTGGTCGCCCACCTGCTCGGTTCACCCAGGCATTGTCCCAAATGAAGGCAGATTGTTCCTGTGGGTCCAGGCTGCCTCCAGTTGCCACTTCCATGCTAGACTGATTCAGGCTCGTCATTATCTGAGGTCTCAGAGACACGGATGGGGATGGGTCTGCCTGAGTTCCTCCCTTCTTCCCTTTCTATCGGGAATGTGGGGCTCACTCTCACACAGTGAATAGAGAGGTGAGTCTGGAGGCACCTGTTGAGGTCTATATGTGGGATCCACGTGTTCTCAGGTGATGAGGCTTGGGCACCAACCCAGGGTCCTCACCACAGTTCTTGGGCATAGTGACACATATTTCCTTCAGTGCCAATTCTTCATCTGTAAGGTTGGGATGGCAATGCCAACATGGGATGGCATGAGACAGCCCCTGTATTCTCCTTCGTTGGTTGTCTGTCTCTTTGCAGGAGCTCAGTCCACCTGAGCGGTATTTGCTGGCTCTCTATCCTGAGCTGGGGCTTCGTGCCTCCTGCAGACTGATCATGGGGTTAATGAAGGCACCTGGTTCTGCAGCTGGTTCCACACAGATTTGCTGAGTGACTGTTGAGTGACACGTAGCTAGGGTTCTACAGCAGCATCTAAGTTTCTATTATTTTTTTTATTTATAGCCCCTTTGTTTTTGTGACATAAAGCCCTAGGGCTGCCCTGGAATGTCATGGAAATCAAAGAAGAGCTTCTGTTGTTGCAAGTAGGGTTGAGGACCCCCTTTTTTTTTTGGTCTTCATTCCCTTCCTATCCTTGTCCCTCAGATGATACCCAGAAGGAGCTATTTGAATGCCTATGCTTGGACCAGAAGGACTAAAAACTGCTGGCACCAAAGTCTAAGTAAGAGAGGGGATTATTCCACAGAAAGACTTGGGGCTTCGGGTTCTTGAGATCAAGGTCAGGTCACAGCTGACAGCCTTGGTGGACAGGAGTCTCTCCTATGATTCAAGTCCTGCAGAGAAAGCATCTTCCCATGAATCAATCCTCACTCCTAACTCAGAGCCCTACAATTGAGCTTTCTTAGTAAAGGTGCAACGTGTTGGGCCTCAGCTTCTACGAAACTGTTTTTTGTTACTCCTCTATTTTGTATTATGTCTCCCTCACCAGATGGGGCCACAATCTCATCTGGTTATTGCCTACATTTTTTTTTCTCTAGCCCACAAATAAACACCTGGATGAGGAGCTCCCTGAGGGTGGAGGCATCTCATCTGGAATCTCTGGGAAGGACAAACACAGACCTTCTGTGCATGGAACTGGCTCTTCTTCAGATTTTCTTTTATTGTCCTACATAGAATCTTCACTTGTTCTTGTAAAAATTCTTTCCTAGAACAATTTATTTTGTGTTGTTTTTTAAAAGACAATAATTGGGCTTCTGTCACATTCTTTGGAAAACTATCTTAGCTATGCAGCCTGTTCACTTGCAACCAAAAAAAAAAAGAAAATTCATATTCTTTCATCCATATGCTCATAGAAGATAAAACTGAAATAGCTTGTTTTATATTACTGGTATTAAAATGACAAATATGCCCCCAAATATCAAGTGGGTAGACCAGTGCAGATTTGAATTCCACCTGGAGGAGGAGACATTATTTCTGACAAAATTGTTATTTTTATCTCTCCATCCATCCATCCATCCATCTATTCTTCATTCACTGAGCATTTACTTAGTGCAAGTCTCTGAGACAAATGGGTGGGTGGTAAACACCGCATAGAGAAAGGTCAAGGAAGTCATGTGAGAAGCAGCTGTTCCTCCTTTTACTCTTTCATTGTTTTTAGGATTCGATATAGAAACAAACTTATTTGTGCCTTTTAACTCTATTATATCTCAAGGAAACTTGGTTTAGTGTGTAGGAATTGGTGTTTCTGGCTTACAGATTGTTAATTTTTCCTTCTTTCTCTTATTTCCCTGAATATTCCGTCCCTTCTATGTCCCTCCCTCAGCAATAACTGGACAGTTGGAAATGGACAGAAGAAGATAGATGAATTTTAATTTTGCTTTTTATTAGGCACCCTGATGAAAGGTGAGTTCAGAACTCAAATCCTAAAATGACCTTTCTATATAAAATGTGACTTGGGAGTATTTGGGTTTTCCCTCGCCTGACCTTGTGGCGTGGTGACGTGGCCTTTGTCTACAGACTCACTTCGTTCCTGATATTAACTCTGTTGGTTAAATCAGCCTCACACCAGAGTTATTCTGGAGAAGAGACGCCTCGTGTGGGGTCTGGCATCTGTGGATGCTTGGTAAATATCACTGTCTTCCTTCTTCCTCTGTTTTTTCAAGATAACAGGCACTAGTCACCTAAGACAGGTTGATGACACAGTTCAGTCCCTGCTGGGGTTTGAGGGTGTCTTGCAAAAGTTTATGTTTTGGAAACTTGATCGTTAGGGTGGTGAGGTGAGGGGAGGTAGAACCTTCAAGAGGTGGGGCCTAGTTGGGGTGGTTAGGTCATCCCGGGGTGCTGTTCTTGGAAGAGATTCATCCTGCTATTATGGAGTGAATTCATTTTTGCCAGAGTGGGTTGTTATAAAATGAGGCTACCCCATGTGCTTGACATTGTCTGCTTCTCTGCCACATTGTGATGTAGCATATGGGATCCTAAACAGAGGCTAAACAGATGAGGCTACTCAATCTTAGACTTTCAGCTTCCAAAACTGTGAGCTAAACAAACCTCTTTTCTTTGTAATGTTCTCTGTATCAGGTATTTTGCTACAGTTACAGAAAATGGACCAATACGGTTCCATATTTTGAGATACAGTTTAACTTCTATACTTATTAAGAGCTATGAAATTTGGCCTAGGAAGACTAGAGGTCAAGTCAGTGGTCTTGACCTTGCCAAGTAACATACAGTGTGAACTTAGGTAGTTCTCAGCCCTTCATTTGCTCTTGTTTTACTATCTGGCAGATGGAAGCCTGGGTGGTCTCCTCTTTTCCCCAGGGCAGCCATGAGGTGCAGATGAGATAATGTGGGTGAAGCATTTTGAGATGTCTAAAGCTTACAAATACCAGAGACTTACTATCATGCCTATTTGGACATGTCACAATTAAATTTCAGTTCCTTTCTCGGTGTTACTTCTTCAGGCATGTCTTTCATATGCCATGGTTAATGCATCCTTGTCCCTGATCTGTGGAGCTTGGCTCCAGGGGATGCTGGGGGCCTGAACTACTATTGCACTCTCAGGACATGATTTTTTTTGTGTGGAGAGAAGCAGCAATCTTTATTTCACCTGCTTAAAACTCTAGTTGCAGAAGAATTTGGCTCTGACTTTCCAAAATAAATTTACCTTTGGGCTGAGTCCAAGAGTGGAAATTTTTAGCTGAAAACCATAGCTCATCAGAAAAAACAGGAGTGACTGAAAACTGGGGTATAGGTACCCATCAGAGAGGGCTGGGTGTAACCTACTCAGACCCTCCTCACCCTCCTTGCCCACTGGTGAAGGCTTGGCAGAGTGAAGGAGGCATGAAAATTCTTGGGATTTATCCCCCCGCCAACTGTCAGATAAACCTTAAAGCTTTAGTTACGGGTGGGCTTGCTTCCGTTTTGTGGGTTTGTTAATATTTGATAATATTTGTGTAATTATTTCTCTCAGCTGAATATCCCTGCATGTCCTTTGACACGATGGTGGTATAGGTAGCTTTACCAGGCATAGTTCCTCTAATCCGCAGAGTGTCAAGAAGGTGCTTATTTTCAGATCAAAAGCTGCTGACCTGATTAAGCCTTCTGTCTTGCCCTGGAGCTCAGGATAATGAATTTGTCCAGTGCAGTGGCTGGCAGGATCTGGGGGCTTTTTGAAGATGGTTTTGAGCCTGGGTGCTGAGCAGGGCTTTTATACCAACCTTCAGATGTTTCAAGTCAGATGTGTTCATTGGCGCTCCGGGTGTGGCTTTCTATCCCCGTCCACTCTGTTCCACAGGTCACTGTAGCAGACGAAGGGATCTCTGGCTCTTTGCAGTTGGCCCTTGAATTTAACAGTGTTGGAGGACTAGAAATCATTTCTCCCAGGGATTTCTCCTGCAGAGTCATGTCCTGGTGGGAGCTTGGGGACTGGGGCAGAGTAAGGAGAGGTGTGGAAGCTCTGGGGAAAAAGATTCTGAGTCTCTGCCGGGGTAGAACTGCCACAGGCTGGCCAGGAGACTGGGGTTTCACAGCTGCTGTCGCAGTTGGCAAGAGAGAGCAGCTCTGGAGTGAAGTGTTACCCAGGATCGCCTTAAACTCTCAATGGAAAACCTCCCCCCACTTTCAGCAGAGGAAATAAATGCACATGAATGGCCATGAGAAAATGAGGCTCCGAAAGTACCCTGTTCCTTTTCATTCTCACGTTGCTTCTTTCCCCTGAATCTTCCTGCCCTCGTTCCCAACCCTATTCTGTGGTTCTGCTCACTGTCGTTCAGGTTCAGGGGAGTCTTGGCCCGGATGCCTGGCTCCACCCTATTAGGAGTCAAGACTGGAATCTAGAATGGTCTTAGCTCTTGGTTCCGCTTTGATTTAAATGAAAGTTTGCATGTGTCAGAGTCTCCAGTGTCCCATCCCAGTAGCATCTTCTCTGTTCATACTGAGGAAAGAATGTGGTATTGGCTGCGTGACAAGTTGGCCCCACCCCAATGAATTAAATTCTGGTAGAAGGAAAAATGGAAACCCCTGTCTTCCCTATGAGAGAGAATCTGGGAACACTGCAGGTGACTCATAGGTAAGAGATTTGAATAATAGCAAGAAATACCTTACATTTGAACTATGTCTTTTTGTTGCCAAATTGCATTTCTATTCCTGTGACAAAAAACCTGGGGTCAAGAGGAACTAAGTATTCTGCTCAAGATCCCATAGCAAATAAACGAGGATACACATAAACCTGGTCCACTTTTCATAGGTCAGTGGGAAACTGAATCTATTTCTACTTTTCCTTGGGAACTAGCTCATTTCCCCTAAGGACAGGGGTCCTAACCAACAGAACTCTGTGATTTTAAGACTATTTTATTCCTCAGTCCATCAGACACCACATCCCAGTTTGTAAAAGCTGGCTTTTGATGAATTCAGTGACAGTCCCCTCGAGGTCACAGTTCATTATTTCACAGGCACATCTTCCCTGGCTAGAGAATGTGTCCTGGAACTTGCCAGGTCTGTGGGTGTGCAGGCCTGTGTCTCAGTTCCCATCTGTATTCGTCAGCTTTTCAGTACCACAACAAATACCCAAGAAAACCAACTTATAAAGCAGAAAGGTTTATTTTGGCTCTCTGTTTTAGTGGTTTCAGTCCATGATTGGTTGGCCTGGTTGCTTTGTGCCTGTGGTAGCAATATCATGGGGGAGGGGAGGAAGCATGTAGCAGAGCAAAACAGCTCATCTCACAGTTGGGAAGCAAAAGAGAGAAAGAGGAGTAGACCAGGGTCCCATAACCCTCTAGTCAGCCCTCCTGAGCCCCACCTCTTAAGGTTCTACCACCTCTCAATACAATCTCCTAGGGAGGCCAAGCCTCCAACATTTGGGTGTTTGGGGGACTTTTAAGATCCAAACTACAGCACCATCTCCTAAATTCGGAGCTGCTGTAGTTCTTGTACTCATCAAGACGGAGTCCTAGCCAAGATTGTAATTGTTACCAAACATCTAAATTCACTGGAAAGGCAGGAAGGGTGAGTGGATAATAATACCTTATATTCCCATATAAAGCTTTATACTTTCCAGCACCATTTAAACATTGATTATCTCATTCTAACTTCAGAACAGCCTTTATTATCTCCATTTGACAGATGGGGAAAAAATGGAGGCATAGAAAATTTGTCACTTGACCAAGGTCACAAAGCTAACTTGTAGCTGTTTTTGATTTTTGCTGCTCTCCCTGTCCTGGCTTCTTCCGGGGGAGGCTTTGTCTGTTCATGGAAGTCAAGGATGGGGCGCTCACACAGTTCTCCCCGAGTCCCTGCTTTTGAGGAGCTGCAGTGGGGGAGGGTGAACGTTGCTTCTGTGGCTTCTCATGTCTGTGGGACACAGTTCGTGACGAATATGGAATAAAATGGAAACAGCTCCTGCTTCCTTCCCACACAGACGAGTTGAGAGTCTGCTTCTGACGTGAGAGCCAGCATGGAGGGGGAGGTGGCTCTGACTGTCCCCTTCTCCTTGGCTCCTGGTTGCTAAGCCAGGAAGCAGACCTGGGGTTCCCAGGCATGAAGCTCCAGCTAGCCAGGCCACAGTGTCCTGCAGTGCCACTTGTGCCTGGTACCTTGCAAGGATGCAGGTTGCGTTCATGTCTCTTCTTTCATTCGGCAGACACACCGGGGCCTCCTCTCTGGCAGTGTGCAAGGGGAGCTGGGGATGCCTCAGAGATCTATTCACAGTTCTCGTCCCTCAATGGGTTCCAGAGTCCATTGTGTCATCCTCCCTGCACATCACAGTTTGGTCATCAGGGGCCATGGGATTCCCTTTAATGGCTTCCAGGGCAGAGGAAGTTGCTGACCTATGTAAGAGCTCCAGTCCAGGACCCTTAAGTGCCACAGAGCAAAAGACATGAGGTCAGTTGTAGCAAGGACAACCTTCGTGTCCTGGATAAATAGCTACATGGTCCCTCTTTTTCCTTTATGCCCTTATATTGCCAGGTGTGACCACATGACTAAATTCTGGCCAGTGGAATGTGGGTTAAAGGATTAAGTGCCTCTTCTAGGCCAGTCCACAAAATCCTCCTGGGCCAGTCAGTGCCCGGGGTTGCCTTCCTCTTTCATTGGCTCAGAGCAGCCAGTCACTGGGTCTTGGCCATGGTTTGAAAGTGGCAGAGTCCCAAGGGGGAAGGAACCTAGGTCCCCAAATCCTTGCTTAGACAAGAGCTAGTCTTATGTGAATAGGAGCATACAGTTTGGACTTCAGTTACATCAAGCCATTGATATTGGGGAATTTTCCTGTTACCCTGATATACCAGTTTCAGGGACATGAGTGCTATCTTGAGTCAGGAACCTAATCCATCTGGATCAAACAATTGACATTTATGGAACTTATTGGGCTGTTTCTTTTAGATTAGTGTCCCTGTGTTGAGCCCCTTCGAAGTGAAAAAGCTTAGGAGGTGAGTTGAGGTTTTCTCAACCCCATTACTAAATTGGGCTTGGGCCTCTAGGGATTGCCTCTTGGTGGCAGGTGCTGGTCAGGAGCACCCTGGGCTGGGGCCAGCACACTCAGCAGGCCCTGCCAGGCCAGAGTGGCAGCTGCTCCAACCAGGCCGAGACCCATGCCCTCAACCTTCCTGGGTCAAGGCCAGAAGGCCGATGTGGTGGAAGATGCCCCAGTTCTAGCAGACCTTGGCTCTTGCTCCATTCCCTACATCTGCCAGCTATGTGACCTTGGGCAAGGCCCTTCTCTGGCCCTCAGCATGATTCCTTTCCTATGCCAGGTGTGGACTAGATGATCTCAGATATTTATGAGTATGAATTTTGAAAACTTTAGTATAGTACAGACTACACCCCGGGAGTTTCTAGAGTTCCTGGGCCACCCGATCCCATCCCAGATTCCAAGGCTATGGCTCTGTCGTTGCTGGGGAATGTGGTCAAATAGCACTTTGATTTTCTCTGTGACCATTAATCAGTGACTTCCAAATCTAAACTCTTTTAAAAGAAATAGTAAACATCCCATCTCCAACCCCCACCTCCATTAACCTGGATGATATCCTCCTGTGGGGAGAGATGTCTTGTGTTTTCCCCGGGCCCATTTATCTTATTAATGAACACACACACAGCAAGGCCTAAGTGCTGGGCACTGTTCTCAGAGCTTTTTGTATATTAACCCATTTAATTCCTGTAACAACTGGATGGTGTTCCTACTACCCTCATCTTCATAAGGCAGGAGAGAGAACGGAGGTCTCCAGATTTTAAGGAACATGCCCCCAATTTTTTAGCTTGTGAGAGGCCAACCTGGGATTTGAACCCAGGGCTTCTAAGTCCATGCCCTCGACCATGGTGGTACACAGCCTCTCCTAAGCGCCCTGTCAAAGTTCACACATCCTCAGGTGCATCTTGTGGGGGGCTTTGCTTCTTACTTTAGAATCATAGCCCTGGATGGTCTGGTCTTAGCTGAATATATTTAGGTCTGTTTTCTCCTGTAAAATTTCCTGCATGTTTTCCTACTTGTAAAGACTGCCCATAGATTAATGATTCCATTACCAGGCCCCTGGCCAGGACTCTCAGTCCCAAGAAGTGGCAGGAGAAGTCTCTGGACATCGTGGCTCCAGCATGGCCCAGGGTGTACCCAGGGCCTGGGGAGTTGCTGTCACCGGGATTTACAACTGTACTAACTGACATCTTGTTTTTGCCAGGACCAATGAGCACAGCAGGGCCTGACTGAAATACCATTGTTTGCCACCCCTGTTCCCAGCACTGATGCAGGCAGACCCTCGCCCCTGTGGGTTACGGGTATTTGACCGCCCATCAGACACAGCTTAACTTGTTTGGGGTTGAACCATGGATGTATGGAGAGAGCGGGAGTTTGCTTTTTGCTTTTTCTCCTCTCTGCTTAACATTAGACAGGAAAATCTGGCCAGACAGGCATGTCACATCTGATTGACAACTATTCCAAGGGTTCAGCCTTTCTTCCAGGTTGCTGCTCCTTTCCCGACCCCTCCTGAGCCTCTAATGCACCAGGCTTTCAGAATGAAGAGGGTGGGGAGAGCAGTTAAGAGCTTTGCAACCACCTGGACAAATTTGCAACTCAAGCCCGGTTCCCGACCTCAGTGCCAACATGCTCAGCACAGCCCGGTGAGCTCTCAGGATGTGTCTAAATGCCCGGCTGCAGACCTACATCTTGCTTCACTCTGGGAAGCTATATGGCAACTTCTGAGTATGTGCCCGTCCAGGAACTGAGGCAGAATCTTTTTTGACACGTCCCTTTGGTGTTAGATTGGCTTCCCTGAACATGTGAACTGAAGGAAAGTTCTTCCTGCTGGCCTTCAGAGAAACAGATACATTCACCCTGGCCATGCTATGAGTTTTGGGGGAGACCCACAGGACTTCCTGGTGCGAAAAAATAGGTCACTTGCTGGGGAGCTTGGCATTTGTCATCAAGGAAAATCCATAAGGCTGATCACAAATTATTTAGAGGAAGTGAGTGCAACAAATGCAGCCCCCCCGCCAATATATATTAAGTGATGCACAGGATGCCGTCAAGGATCTTTAGGATTCCGGTGGTCTCTGATCCATTCATCCATCAAGATGTGAATACAAGGAAGCCTCTAGGATCTTCCCCCAGTCCATTCCACTTCCTAGAGGTGCAACCTTGGGCAAAGTACCCATCTATCCACTCTGTCTGGGTTTCCTTATCTAAAAGACAGGAATGAGAGTCCCTACTTCATGGAATTATTATGAGGACCAATGTAATAGCCAATACTTGTAGGGAACTTATCACAGTGCTGAGTACATCATAAGCAAGAGGGTGTGGACGTAGTGACCAAGAGCAAGCACTCTGGCCAGGCTGCCTGACTGCAATACTACTATACTATCCCAGCTCTACTACTAACCTCTGTGTGACCTGGTGTAAGTTATTTAACATCTCCAAGTCTTAATTTTCTCATCTGTAAAATGAGAATAAAAAAATCCTAGTTCACAGAATCATTGTGAGGATTAAATGCATCAATATTTGTGAAGCCCATAGAACAGTGGGTGATGCCTAAAAGCGCCAAGTTTTTGTTAAATAAAATACATAGAAAACCATTTTGACGTTTTTCTTGGTTATCTTTCCATTATTAATGACTTTATATTAGCCCCATAAAGGAGGCAGGACAGGCATTGTTATTTCACTCTGCAGGTGAAAGGTTAAGTAACAGGCATTTCTCCAGTTTAGACTTTGCCATTTGCCTGGTTTCCATGCTCCTTGGTGCCACTGTGACCCTCTCACTACCCTACTGTCTGTTCCTGGTGCCTTAACCTAGTCGTCCTGTTTCCTCTGTAAAATGTCCTGATGGAGATCCACACTGTTGGTGGCCTCCAGGAAAAGTTTCCCTACTTAGCCAGACCTACAGAGTTCCTGACCAGTTGCCCTGGCTCATCCTTCCATCATTTGCAGTTCCTTCATGACCTCTCACACCTTGGGGGCTGGACACACTGTTCCCCCTTCAAGGAATGATCTTTTGCCTCTCCTCCATCCAGCTATGTCCACTCCTCCTTGCTCCTATAGAGTCAGGCTGTCCTCCTCAGGGCTCCCCTCTGCTTGGCTCTGGTGCCCATTGTGTGGTCCTCGTTTGTTTGGGGCGCTCAGCTTCTCCAGTACACTTCCTTTTCCTTCATGGACAGGGATCCATGTGTCGTTTATCTTTGTATTCACCCCACACTTCTACCTCCTTGTGTCTGCAAGTCCATCTGGCATATGGAAAGTGCTCAGAGATTTTGAATGGATGAATAATCATGGAAATGACAAAACTGTTCTTTGCCGTGATGCACATCATGATTTTAAAAGCCTTCACGCTTTTGATTTTCCTCCTGGCCCTGGCCTGGTGCTGACTTGCCTTTGACAAACTAGCACATCTCCCTGGGCCTCAGTTTCTCCATATGTAAATGATCTGTAGTTGTCTTCACCTCAAGCATCTTGTGGATGGATGATTCTTTCAGAGTGAATTTGGAAGTGGATGCTTATTTAAGGATGAGTTTGGAATCAGGCTTTAGTCACACAGAGGGACACTGTTTCTGCACATCTTGCCCTTGGACTCTGCAGTTGATCACCTTGCCAGATGGGAACAGCCACAGGAGAGCAAAAGCCTGAAGGTGGCTAATAATGTGTATTTGTCTGTGCCCTACATAGTTGTGCAACGCTTGGCGGTAATGGATAGCTGTAAGGACTCATTATGTCCTGTGTAGCTGCAGGGATGTGCATCTTCCTCCTGGGTTGCCGATCAGGAGGCTGAACCCACAGAGAGGGAACCATCCAGTGCTCATCAGTAATCATCGCTGCTGTAAGAAAATTCAGCCTGTGCGCATTCAAACCATTAACACCGTGGAGAGTTATTAATACAATCCAAATGGTTCTTCATTAAGAAAGAATCCATCGACATGTCTTTAAATAGGAACCCATAAATGTCTGTAGGTTGAAAAATTCAAATCTCCATAATAAAGAGTGTGGCAGGTCCGGAAAGGGGAGATAGAAAAGGCTAAAGCCGTGGTAGTAGTGTTCACAGATGGTGCATCAGAAATGAAGATAAAACACCTGTGAAAAAGCAAGTTTCTCTGGAAATAGATGTGATTTGCAGAAGTTCCATTTACAGGCACCTGTTTCAGAAGCAGGTCTTTGGTTTTTCCAGAGGGACCCATAATAATCTTTATTTCCACAAAAGACCTTTTCTTATGTAACCGTTGGTTTGCAAACTTTTGCATTTTTTGAAACAGTAAAATGCCTCCTCCTGCCATCCCTCATCCTTGGAGAGGGGAGCGAACTGACCTGGAGCCATGTTCTTCTAATTTTACCAAGTAAAAATTCAAACAACAAATTTGCTATCATAATTATTTCATGAACAAGTAGGACATTTACTTCAATAATGAAATATGCCTATATTGAGAGTCATTGTGCCCAAACACTATGCAAAGTAGTGGCTGATGAATGACAGACAAGACAGGCATGGTCCCTGCTCCAGTGGAACTTGGAGTTGGGTGTGGGTCAACAAATAAGTACACCTCTTTAAAGGGCTATGTAGGAGAACGAGGGGAAGAGGCCTGCCTTAGGGTGGCATAGCCATGGAGAGACTCTGTGAAAGGGACAATTAAACTGAGACGTTGGAGGAGGGAAGGAGTTGCAGATGGAAAGTGTTCCAGGCGGAGCAAACTGCACATGGGAAAGAACTAGCTGTGCTCATGGCAAAACAGTGGAAAAACGGGGAAAGACACATCTCAGAATAAAGAATGGCTCTTTAAGTACCTTCAGTTTTATGAAAACTTACAGGAGTGTGTGTCTTTCTGTCCTCCTCCCTCCCTCCCCTGTTATGCTGTGGCTAGTGGAAGGTTTTCTTGGCCAGCACTACTAATCCTGTTAAAGAGGTCCTCTCCCATGAGTGTAGGGGGTGAGGATCATGGGAGAATAGGGGCATCAAGGGTAGACTTAACAGATGCCTTCTGGACTCTGGGCACAGTTCGTCTCCAGCCTGGGAAGCCTGTCCTGGCATCTCTGGAGTTCTCAGAGTCTAATGTCTATGTCCCCCAGAACCAAGGCAGACCTGAGGCCCTGGCCTTGGGCCTGAAGGCATGTGAGTGAGCTGGTGGCCGCTTCATGGTGTGAGTGTTGGGTGAGCAGACAGCTCTCGGCCTCCAGGTTGACACCATCTGCAAGTCCCTCCCTGGGCTCTGTTGTTTTCCTGAAGCAGGCTAGAATTGTTCCCTGGCACAAAATGAGGCTGGGCTTCTCCGAGCTTTTCCACAGGCAAGCGACAAAGAGTGCAGGCTGAATGAGTAACTCATTCACTCACTGACAGACATTCTGGAACGCTGGCTGTGCGAGACTGTGCCGCGGTCGAGAGCACAGAAGTGCCCACCAGCAGATGCCCCTTGTCTGGACTTAGGAGTCGTTGCTCTGGGGCGTCCTTGTGTGTATTGATGGGCTTTGTCACCTCTACCAGGCGGATGCCTCTACTGGAGGAAGCTTCTTGTCTCCTTGCTTTCTGACCCTTTGACACCCGTGCCCGGTGCCAGTGAATCCCCTGAATTATGTCACCGCTCTTTGGAGCCCCAGGGAACTCAGATTCCTTAAAGATAGAGTTGGTTTTCCTCTCTGGCCAATTCTGGCTCCTCTTCTTGGAGGAGGTCCCCTTCCCTTTGTTTTTATCTATTCATTGTCCCTCATTGTCATGGAGTTTCTGAGAAGCAAGGGGCTCCGGCTCATCTCTCCCAAAGTCTTGGCTTCTCCTCTGGGATTTTCTACAAGTGTTGGTCTCTTGTCTCCATAGAAACGGGCTAGTATATTCTAAAGAGTTGGATCCCTTTCAGAAATAAAATCTGCACAGTGAGGGGATGAAGAAGAGGAGATCTGGGAAGGGAGGGCTGTGTGGGGTGGCCTCTTGAGAGCCCTCTGCCTTTCTTGTACCACTTCATACCCCACAGCCCTGAGATAAGGCACGGTTGCTGCCATCTTACAGAGCAGGAAATTGAGTCTTGGGATGTAAACCATGCTGCCCAAGGTCACTCAGCTTTTTGGTGGTAGAACCAAGGTTTGAGCCTGGGCCTTTGGAGCCCAGAGCCCCAACATGTGGTAGCGTGCTATGGTGCTTTGCTTCCTGGGATGACCAGGGGCTCCAGCTGGTTCCTGGTGAAGTCATGTATTTCTCCCCCTCTTCCATCTCCTGAATGCTAGTTCAGTTTTTCTTGCTTCTTGGCACCTACCCTCATCTCATACACTGCCTTTCTTGGGTCACTTGGTTAGATATTCTTCTCTTTCCCCTATTTTGGGAGCAACATAGGGTCTGATGACTTGGGACAGGTCGAGCAATGTTAACTAAAGACAAATGGAAGCCCACAAGGCCGATCTCTATTGTTCTTCCTCCCCTTTCTGTAGTGCTCCCTACCCCCAAAGCACCCCCGAGTATTCTCTCCGGCCTAAGGCCCAGAGGTCTCTCTGCTCCCAGTGCTGGACCCACTTTCTCAGCTGAGTTCTGCCTGTTAAACTGCTACTTCAGTTTTTTTGCTTTTAAAGCACCTGCAAACCCTACGTTCCCCTCCTTTGTCTTTCTGCATCTGCCTCATGAACAGGGGCCCAGGCAATACTAGAATTCTTGGGTCAAGGCTGGTACCATGGCGATAGTCCTGCTGTCCTGAACCTGTCCAACACCTTTGGGAGAAAGGATTGGCATCCCACTGCCTGCTCCAGAATATGATGGGCCAGATGAGCATGACATAACTGCTGTGGAGGAGGAGGAGCTTAATCCTCTCGTTGCTTCAGGTTGTTCATGTGTCTGTCACATACACGGGAAGGAGAGCTGGACTTGTGAGTTAAGAAGCATCCCTTGGATCCCAACTGCTTTATCCTCTCTGTCAATAAGCCAATCTCTCTATCCATCACCTACTTTTCTATCTACTTATCTACACATGGGTACATGTGCTAAACACAGCTGTATATGTGGTTTGGAGAGTTTTGCTTGCTTAAGGAAAACTGCATAGAGCCCGCTCCACAAGTATATTGTATTTTTAATGCATATCTGCTGGTCCTGTGGATCATATTGTGCCCCTTTTGTTCAATTCTTCAGTCTGTCCTGATTGCAGGAAAGGGATCCTGCAGCTTCTTGCCTGACAGCTTGGGTCTTTGGTGGCAATGACCATGCTGGAGTAGTCTGTGTGGACGCCAGCTCCTGTTTCTATGCTGGGTTCCTGTGGATGAGGAGGCGGAGGCGGGATGAGCAAATGGCCTCCTGTGGCTGTTAACCGTGGGTAGAAGACTGGGCAGAGGATGCCCCAGTATCACAGGCTCACTCTCCAGCAGATGGGCATTTGTGCCCCAGCCCCAGGTGTTGTCTTTTGCAGACATAAAAAGAAAAATAGGATGCATTCCTTGAGAAACTGAAGGATGCTTGTAAAGAATCCTTTTAGGGTAGCCTTTGTTTTTTTGGTGAATATGCCAAGAGTCTCAGCCTTGCAGACCAAGATCAAGGGCTTGTCGGTTTCCCAGCCTCTGCACCATTGACATTTGGGGCAGATAACTCTGTTGTGGGGGCTCTCCTGTGCATTGTAGGGTGTTGACCAGCCTCTGGTCTCTGCCCACTAGAGACCAGTAGCACTTTCCTCCCAGTTGTGACAGTAAAGAATGTCTCTGGACATTACCAAACATGCTCCCAGGACAAAACTGTTCCCAGTGGAGAAACACTAGGTTAGTTTAGCACATAAGAGGGGCCCTAACCATTTGAGGAAAGCTAATGGTTACCCAGTGCTTGCAGTTTTTATATCAAGTCAGTAGGCCAGATCAAGTTACAAGGGGAATTACGATTCTGGGATCACAACTGGATCCTAGGATCCCTGCACTAACTTATAGCTCTGGGAGCAGGATCTGCAGAAAGTCCCACTCTAATTCTGACCTCAGACTCAGAAAGATGAGTTCAGTGTTATCATGGAATTCCAAGGAACACTAGTGCTGGGGCCTGTTAACACACCATAAAAGACTTCTGTGATCAGACGAGTTTGGTGGACATTGAATAAATAACATTGAATAAAAGTTAAACAGATTTTGTAGTGGTGCACATCTGTCATTCCAGCAGCTCAGGAAGCTGAGACAGGAGGATTGCAAGTTCCAGGCCAACCTCAGCAACTTATTGAGACCCTGTCTCCACATCAGAAATAAAAAGGGCTGGGGATGTTGCTCAGTGCAAAGTGCCTTGGGTTCAATCTCTAGTACAAAAAAAAAAAAAAAATTAAACAGATTCTTTATCTCAGAATTTATTAGCCTTTGATATGCTAATGTGAATTAAATTCCTCTAGAGCATTGATATTCAGTGTTGGCCAAATTTATTAACATTCCTGGGGCACCTCTTGAGACTATATTTCATCATCTAAAGTTTAGAAAAATGGTTTATTAGCAACAGATTGAAGCAGTCCTCCTCTGTAGGTGTAGGATGGGCATTGTAATTCTAGGCCTGGGCCTTCTTGACTGGTGTCCCCTCTTCCCCATCCCAGCCTCTTGCTTTTTTGAGATTATGTTAATGTGTTAACTGATTGGGATCTTGTATAAATGATTGATTTTGCTTATCTTTGCACTGATTCGTTATGATGCTAATCTTATTGTTTTATTCTCAGAGGGCAAACTATGTGTCTTATTTAAAGTTTTTCCTTTGGTACACCATGGATTGAACCCACTTGAACCACTGAGCCACATTTTCAAGCCTTTTTATTTTTTTATTTTATTTTATTTTATTTTTTTTTTGAGATGGGGTATTGCTAAGTTGTTTAGGGCCTCACTAAATTGCTGAGGCTGGTCTTAAAATAGTGATCCTTCCGCCTCAGCCTCCCCAATCACTGGGATTTACAGGCATACACCACCATGCCTGGATACAAATTTTTTCTTAAGAGGAATATCAGTGGAGACCCAAGTGCTGATATCCTTTTACCCAGCTCTTATGGACCATGGAAAATACTGTCTTGGGCTCATTTCCACTGTAGGGAAAGCAGTGGTGGGTATTGGGAACTTGGGAAATATGTATGAAGTCATGGATGGATAGATGGTGGATCACATTTGAAAGACAGGACCAGGATTTTATCTAACAGATATCTCCAGGTGTAGTAATCTGAAACATAATACAGACTATGCAGCTGTTAAGTACGCATGCACGTGCCTTGGAGGACATTTTCTCTACCCCCTTTGTGAACTAGATCAAACAAAACCATGCCTCAGAAAACAATTAAAATTCCCAGATTGTCTGTAGTGAGTTCACATAGGGCTCATTTGTTGGAGTCCCTTCCCAGGGATCACAGTCCCAGGCAGTGGAATCCAAACCCACACAGAAGCAGCCATCCATGACAGCTTCCTGTCTTCTCTGATGGATCTGTGGGCTGACTGCCAGAGAGGGAACCATCCAGTGCTCATCAGTAATCATCGCTGCTGTAAGAAAATTCAGCCTGTGCGCCTTCAAACCATTAACACCGTGGAGAGTTATTAATACANGGGAGAGAGAGGGAGAGAGGGAGAGGGAGAGAGGGAGAGAGGGAGAGAGGGAGGGAGAGATAGAGATAGAGATAGATCAGACAGACAGAAAGGCTGGAGGGGTGAGGACAATCAGACCAGTGTGCTCTGGGTGAGAGAAGAAATATGTCCCCAAAGCTGGGAGAGGCCATGTCCCACCCCTCTGGGGAGTTCAGATAAAGGAAATTGTTGAGAAATTGTTGAGTGAAGTGGTCCTACTATGGTTTCAACCTGAGGACTGCTAAGAGATCCACCTAGGAGGTGCTGGCAACCCTCCCAGGGATTTCAGGATTTCCTGATATAGGCTGGGATCAGCTTGGGAACCCTCTTCTTCTGTGAATAAGAAGCACAATAAAAGCCATTTAGATACTGAGATCATAAAATTCCTGTGCGAGATAGAAATCTGTGGCCTTTGGGTAGATGAAGTCCTAGATATGCCCGGCAAGCTAAACACCAGTAATTCTTGTTCAATATTGTGATATCACCAGTAGCCCTCTTTGCCCATGTTTATTTCCAAATGTCCCCATTAGGAGGCTAGAGATGTCCTATGTCCTACAAACTTATCAATTCATGCATCATTCACTCATTTACCTAATCATTCATGCAGTTGATAGTTAAGGTCATTTCTGTCGTTGGTGGCTGTGGGTTGGGAAGATAGTTCTGCCTCTTGTGTACTAGCATTGTGCTTGGTGTCACAATTTTTCTCACAGGTAATTTTCAGAAAAATTCTGAACTGGTGTTGCACAACCTGAGATTCCAGTTATCTGGGAGGCTGAGGCAGGAGGATTGCAAGTTTGAGGCCAGTCTCAGCAACTTAGTAAGATCCTATCTCAAAATAAATAATAAAGAGGCCAGGGGATATAGCTCAATGGTAAAGTGCTCCTGCACCCCCAGTCTCCCAGTGCCAAAAAAAAAAAAAAAGTAAAAGAAAAAGAAAAATCCTGAGCAAGGTGGTTTTGGAAGACCTATTGCCTGGGTTGCACAGGAAGTCTGCCTATTCTGCCTTTTGGAAACAAGGAAACTGAGGCTCTGTAATATAGCCAAGGTCAGCCTGCTAGTTAGGAGGCAGAGCTGGATTCAGACCCATTTTCACAGTTCGGAGTTGCCTTAGGGAAGCAAGACACGCCCTCAGGGGAAAGTTAAATAACAACTGAAGTTACATAATCCAGGACAATAGTGCAGTGGATTTCATGGAACAGGCTATGATGAAATGCTGGGTGGCACAGCAGATCCAGTGGCTGGGAGCTCAGGAGGTGGGATTCTCAGAGGGCTGAGGCTGGGTCATCTAGACTTGAACCAGACCCTGAAGGATGGATTCAGTCTGATGGGGGCAAAAGCAGTGGGTGGGTGGTTCAGATTTAGTTTCTCCAGAAACACAGATGGATGCGAGCCTTTTTCTTCCTCACGAACTGATGGTTCTCCAACTTTTGGGTTTCTCGACCAAAATTTAAATCATTTAAATGTAAATATTTTTAAATTACTGAAGACTCCAGAGAGTCTTTGTTGATGTGGGCTGTATCGGTCAATATTTGCCACATTAAAATGAAAACAGATTCTTTTAAAATTAATTAATTAAAAAATAAACCCATTACATGTTAACACGAAGAGCATATTTTCACGTGATATAAACTACATTTTCAAAAACAAAAGTCTTACAAGCATGGCATTGTTTTATATTTCTGCAGATCTCTGTAATGTCTGGCTTAGTAGGGAGTCAGCTGGGTTCTTGACTGGCTTCTGTGGCTGCTTGTGATATTACAAGTCACGTAGCCCCTTATACACTCTTGTGTTCTGCTAAGAGTGAAAGGGACAGAACAAAGTGTTAGTTATCATTATGAGAATGATTTTGACCTTGCAGGACAACTGAAAAGTCTCTGGGACCCTCCCCCCAGAACACATTTCAGGAAGCCCTATTTTTTTTTTTTTTTAAAAATATTTATTTATTTTTTTAGTTCTCGGCGGACACAACATCTTTGTTTGTATGTGGTGCTGAGGATCGAACCCGGGCCGCACGCATGACAGGCGAGCGCGCTACCGCTTGAGCCACATCCCCAGCCCCGGGAAGCCCTATTTAAACTTACCTCCAGGCAGAAGAGGGTACTGAACTTGGGTGGGAACTTGGGTCTTGGTGGCTCTTCCTGGGCAGACAGGAAGATGAGGGAAAGCAGAGGGGCCACCACCCATTCACTTCCAGGTACCATCTAGTGGTCTGCCTCTCTGAGTCTGGGTGAGCTGCTCAGGTGTGAGTTGGCAGTGGTGACTTGGCCTTCTTCCATTTGGAGTTCCAATCCCACCCTGTGTATGTAACAAAGGTACTTCACGGCTGTCTTTGGAAACCCAGGCATGCACTGTAGTCCTTAGAAGATAAATGAACAGCATCGATTCTGTTTCCTGACGGCGGGAACCAGGACGGGAGGCAATTTCTGCTTTCTGTCCACATGGTTTACATGTGCTGTTTTTCTGCCCCTGGAGATTCTTGGTAGAAAGTGCTGTGAGTCCTCCCTATTAAAAAATGCAGAGGGGGGAGCGAGGCCCCTGTGAGTGCCAGAACGCAGTTCACATGTGCTTCCAAGGTAGTAATTAGAGGGTGCCTGTAATGAGCCTCAGGAGTCTTCCAGGGCCTGAGGTTTAAGTGTTAATTTCCAACACAGATGTGCTTCTGGGCTTCTGGGCTCTTGGCTAAGTGAGCTGTTTGTGGGGAAGGTACTGTCCTTTTTCCTAACCAGTTTGCCCTGTGGATGGTCATGATTCACCATTTGCTTCTGCCCACTGTGGATTTTCTGCTACTCAGGACAGCTCACTGGTTTTGAGCTTAGCATTCCAACACATGTTCTTTTAATTTCTTCATGCTGTGATGACATGGCCTGTTCTTCTAGGAGACCCTTCTTTGAGTTCTTGTTTTTGAGTAGTTTAAGCAGTCTGGAACCTGCAGTCACCACGGCCTGGCTTTAGATCTGGGCAGTATGCTGGCATCTCAGCTATATAGTTCTGAGTCTCAGGATGTAATATTGATGGTATAAGGAATCAGATGTATCCCGAGAGGCTTGGCCTCTGGCCCTATTGCCTTGACAGCCCTCCTGTTTGCCCCAGGTGACACAGAGAGCATGGAGAGCCTTCTGGGGCAGTGTCAGAGTGTGGAAAGAGAATTAGAATTGGATTCTAGAGCTGACTTTGCTGCTTGTTAGCTGGGTGACCTTGGGCAAGCTACTTAACCTTTCTGGGCCTCCCTTCCCTCATGGGAAACAGGGTTAAGAATAGATGTAAAAGACTGACTTGCTATTGTCAAGCTCTCTTTAGTTTCAGACTTGGCCGTAGTAAGTCTTCTTAATAGACTTGCCATTTGCTGAGCAAATTTTCTAAGAAAAATGTATACCTAAACGTATGTCACAGTATGGTCTTTTATCTGCCCAAGGTGAAATTAATTTTGTATGACTGGGTACAGCTAATCTTTATTAGGCAAATAGTGCCGTCATTTTTTTTTTTTTAAGAAGAAAATTCTGTGTACACAAGAATGGCTTCCTTATCTATTTAAGTCATGGCTATTTATTCAGCATGAACCAAGTGCAAGGTGATACAAGAGATACTGTCAAACCTCCTGGAAGTCCTTTCTGGAGAAAGAGATGTATATTAACGATAGACAAGGGCAGTGCCAGTTCTCTGAGTGTCCACCCTGTGCACATGAACGGGATTGGGTGTCCCTATTGGGATGCCGTATTTGTGGTGAAGGCTGCCAGGAGAACAGGGGTTGGAACTGTGCCTTTTAAAGAGGATTTGGAGTAGAAGGGAGGGCTTTCCAGGTAGCTAAGAGGATTTGACCAAGCTTTTGTGCAACATATGTCATTCCTCCCAGATGTGCTGGTTATCATTTGAGCCCTGATGACTCTTGGTTTTGGCCATTGCATGGTCTCTGCTCCCATCTCCACATTTGGGGCACGTGTTTTTATACTTATCCCAGAATTCTGGGAAACTAAGAAGGAAGCTAAAGTCTTCCCTGGTTTAAACTAGACCAAGGGAGGTGGTACGTTATGCACACTATTCCTTGTTCTCTGTTTAAATGCAGTTTTTAAAGTATGATTGCATATTCTTTTAGAAAGTCCTTTGTATCCCATCAAGGGAGTAAGATGATGGAGAGAAGCTATTCTAGAAAGATTAAAGGTATTATCAGTTTTGTCTTTAAAGGGCAAAGATCAAGGTTAGAGCAAAGAGTCATCTCAACTTCTTGATTTTGGGGGGACATTTTCTAAGATAAGACCCTATGTCTAGATGGCCAAAAACTTTCATAGAGCCTTGTCTAGCAAACCAAAGCATTACAACGTAAGCAATGACATTTATGGTTAACCTGCTTCCCTAGCAGCATCTCTCCTCAACCCCACTCTCCCATCCAAACACACACCCTCCACTTAAATCCTCTTGTGTACGCTGCTTCCTTGGTGAATGTGCTATTGGGCATCGTTTTCTATTGTGATGTGTACTGAGATGTGTATTAATGATAGACAAGGGGGCTGGGATGTGGCTCAAGTGGTAGCGCGCTTGCCTGGCATGCATGCGGCCTGGGTTCGATCCTCAGCACCACATACAAACAAAGATGTTGTGTCTGCTGAAAACTAAAAAATAAATATTAAAAAATTCTCTCTCTCTCTCTCTCTCTAAAAAAAAAAAAAAAAGATAGACAAGGGCAATGGCAGTGCTCTGAGTGTCCACTCTGTGCACATGAGTGGGAGTGGGTGTCCCTATTGGGATGCTGTATTTTTTTCATGGGCTGCCAAGAGAACAAGGGTTTAAACTTTTCTTTCTTAGACTGCCCCCCCCCTCAGTTCATGCACTTCTTCTCAGGGGCTCCTGCCTGCAGCCTCTGCCCTTTGTGTTCTGTGTGTTCACCTTTTTCTTCCTCCCTCCCTCCGCCCTCTCCTGTTTTGCTTCTTCCCATCTAAAGCAGTAGCCAAAAGGACACTATTCAGTCTCTGTGAGGCTGTGATCACTGACCCCTGGCTATATAAAGTTTGACACAGATTGAAGGCATCTGCATATCCAGGAATGTAGCTGTTTTGGATTCTGGGCTGTGTTGGATGCCTCATCCTTCATAAGGCTTATTTTTCAAGTTTAAACAGAAAAATCTTCCAAGGTTTATAGGTAATCTAATTAATCATGCTGATTCTGACTGGGGGAAGAGCTGCCACCTTCACCTTGCCCCAAGGGGAGCCTGATTGGCAATGGCTTAGGAACCCATCTGTCTGGGATCCAGGTCCTAGACCCATCTAGGGTCTTACAAGAGTAATAGATCAATATGGGAGGATGGGGATCTACGGGTTAGGGCATATTTTGCACTTTTAAAATGTGTATAAGGTTATAATTTTATTGTTTAGCAACACTGATAAGAAGAGACGCTTTTGAGATCCTTTGTTAGCCCTGGATTAGAAAGGAGAAAATCAAAGGGAAGTCACACATGAGCTGAGGGGACAATCATGAACTGGAGATACCAGGCCTGAAAAGCTATTCGAGGCCCAACAGAGCACAATTTGTTCACTGTCAAGAGCTACCAGTTTCTTTTGTCTTTGACAAGGTACTTCTCCCAAGAAAACAAACAAACCAAACAACAACAAAACTAAAAAATCCACGTGTCTGCTCAACAGATCACGGAAAACAGTTGTTATTTATAATTTTTTTTTAAAATAAATTCTCATATTTGTGGAACATGAAAATGATATTCCTCAAATTTACCTAAAAGGAACCAAATCCCATGGGTATGAAAGATGATTTGGAGGCTGTCAATGAAATTTTTGAGGTGAAGGAAATAGGATTGTGAAAATAGTAGAAACTTGGGTGGTTTCTATCGTAGGAGAGCCCCAGGGCAGAAGCAGCTGCTGTGGACAGTTTGGAACAGGCAAGAAGGTGAGTTTTAGGGCCATTTGATTTCTGTGATTAGTTAGCACTAGCCTTTGTTTTTAGAGAGGAGGGTGTTATTATCGGTAGTGTCAGGAGAGCCTGGTATGGCTTCTGAGGGGTTCGTGATCTTAGCCTGTGATTGACACCCAGGGTTTTCCCATCCTGCTAAAGAGATCCCCTACCTTTCACAGTTCAACTTCTTGGGCCAAGAACATTCACTTAGAAAGAGGAGCCTGGTTCCCTTTGGTCTTCCAATCAGTGCTTTAGGACCATTGGTTTTATGGCCCATGAAGACTCAATGCGTGAATATGTGGCCTGGGAGAGAGGCCGAAAGGGGTGGGGAGATGAAACGATATAACAGTTATGAATGTTTGTCAGGAGAATTTTTTCATTTACTGTGTCTTTTCAGGATACAGAGAAGTGAAATTATTTTGTTCTCACATTCCTGTTAGGGATGAGAGAAAGATTTAGAGACATTAAGGGTCTTGGTCATAATTATGTCATTACAAAGTTGAGCGCTAAGCCTGAAATCCAGGATCTTTTCAAGACCTGGATTGTTTTAAATTGCAGGCTCCACCTGTGATGCAAATTAGGCTTTGTAGAGGGGGTGCCTTTTCCTCCAATCTGCCACAGCCCTTGAAATTCTACCTTCACAAAGTCTTTCCTGTCACTTAAAACCTTGGTATGAGTGAGATAAATACAGGTGTCCTAGAGGTGTCCACATCGTCTCTCCAGTCATTTGAATATCAGTGTAAATTAAATTTATGACAGTTTTACTTGAATAAAACTCTCAGCACAGGGATGCTGAGGACAGACATGTCTCAAGTACTTGGGTTTTTCTGTAGGAGAGCCTGAATGCTATTGTATGTGCCTCCTACCCAGGCTGATAATGTTAAGGTATTTGAATATGTTGAGGTTTTTCATATATGGTTTCAACTTGCAAGGCAGCTTTATGATTCACAGAACCTGTAATATAACCAGGAGTTTACTGAATATTCAAATACAATGTTCTCTTGTCATGTTATTTAGGTTAATGGCATTCGTTGATATCTACCTCCTGGAAATAAAGGTTTCAAGTCAGCTCGTATTATAACATATTTTACAAATAGCTTGTTTGGGGCAGTGGTAGTGACAGTAACAATAGTATCTCAGATGTCACTTCCTCCAGGAAGCTTTCCAGGATCCTCCAAATCAGGATACGTGCAGCTTTTAATGTTTCTGTAGTATTTTTCCTGTTCTTCTCCCAGTTGGAATCTAACACAAAATTTGGGATTTTCCTGTTTGTTTGCTTTTCTGTCTCTTTTACTGTCTGCTTCAAATAGGACTCCTCCTCTGGACCACAGAACAAAAAAATGACATGAATGTTTTCTCAGTTCTCCCAAGGATGAGACATAATGTACAATTGTAGATGGTCAGGAGAAAAGTTCATCCATTGTAATTCATAGATGCCCTGGATCAAGAGTTGGCTACTTTCTTAGGGCCAGAAAGGAAAGATTTTTGGCTCTGTGGGCTGTACGGTCTCCCTTAAAACAACTCAGCTTTACCACTGCTGTGCAAAAACACCATAGAGAATAAAAGTAAATTAATTTACTTACAAAAAAAAAACAAAACAAAAAACTGGTAGTGACTGGGATTTGGCCCTTGGGGCTTAACTTTTGAATTTTTTTTTTTTTCCTGTGGTGGTTGTTTTGTTTTTAGTACTAAGGATTGAACCCAGGGGCACATTAGCACTGAGCTACATCCCCAGCCTGTTTTTATTTTTATTTTATTTATTTATTTAAAAAATATTTTTAGTTCTAGATGGACACGATACCTTTATTTATTTATTTATGTGGTGCTGAGAATTGAACCCAGTGCCTCACATGTGCTAGGCAAGTGTGCTACCACGGAGCCACAACTCCAGCCCTCGTCTTTATTTTGAGACAGGGTCTCATTGAGTTGCTTAGGACCCTACTAAGTTGCCGAGGCTGGCCTTCAATTTGAAATCCTCCTGCCTCAGCCTCCCAAATTGCTGGAATTACTGGTGTGTACTGCCACACCCTAGCAACGTGGGGCTTCCTCCTCCCTCAGAGCCCAGTTAAGGGAGATCCAGAGTGACAGACTGGGAGCTCTATGAGGGCAGCGGTTCTGAGTTGCTCATTACCCTCCATGGTGGCTGGCCCTGTCCTGATACATAGTGAGTATTCAAAGAATATCAGCTGCTTTTCATTCATTCAACACATATTTATTGAGAGTCTGCTGTGTTCCATCCATCACTCTAAGAAGTTGGCATGTATCAGTGCAGAACGCAGACACGATCCCTTTCTTCGTGGAGCTTATATTTTAGCAAAGGAAGACTGATAAACAATAAATGTGGTAAATAATAGATGATGTAGTATGGGATTGGATGATAAAGGCCATGGAAAAGGAAAAAAATAACAAGTATGGTAAGGGATATTAGAATTCCTGGGGTGCTGAGTGGTGGGTAGGCCTCAGTAGCACCCAGGCTGGTCAGCACTGGCCTTGCTGAGAGGGTGAGATTTGAGCAAAGACTTTCAGGAGGTGATGGGGTCAGCCAAGCAGCTGGCCCCTAATGCCCTTTCTCCTTCCTCTCACCCTCTCTCATCTCAGCCTTTCCCCCAATCAGATAGCGTCTCTCTTCCCCAAAGTAGCCTGAGAGAAGTGATCTGCACTCACAGAGACTGGATTCCAGGTATGACCTGCCGGGGACCTCTGGGGTCTCTTCCCCCCCTACTGAGTCCATGGGGGCCTGTTGACCCCTCCTCAGAGCAGTGATTTCACCGTGAGACCTCAAACCTGTGTCGTGTGGCATCAGTGTGTGGCAGTTTCCTGGGGGCCTGAGTTTCTCAGGCAAACCTCCCTGAAGGCAGGGGCCATCCCATACCCTATTTATATACACAGTACAGCAGATGGCACTGTGTGGGGTGGAGGGGCAGCTGGGGTGGGAGGTGACAAAGTGGTTCGAGAGGACATAGTTCAGGTCACTGGATGGCTGGGAAGTGAGTGCAGCCAGTGAAAACATTCTACTCTGAAACTCAGCTCCATGTCTATAGTTAAATCTCATTTTACATAATGATTGCGATCCAGAAAAGCAAAGTGTTCCTCCATGTAAATGTGGGGTTGCCTGTGTCAAGCGGCTTTAGCGTGGGAAATCAGCAAATGTCATGACAGAAGAGGTGACTTTCTGGTGCAGCTTGGGCGGCAGGCAAGCCCCAGCGGGAAGTGAGGTATCCAGGTCTGGGTGATCCACCTTCCTGGAGCAGCAGGATTTTTGACCTGGGCCCCTGGCATGCGTCCAGATAATCCCCAAGACAGCGTGTGGGGTGGATTCTGTGATGCACAGACCCCCCCCACACACACACACACACAGAGGCCTGACATGCTCACTCCTCTGCTGCCAGGAATGTCACTGCTGACAGCTTGCCACTGAGTGCTTCCTCCCACCACTGTGGCCCCCAGCAGAAGAGAGACCAAGATCCTTCCCTTCCTGAGAGCAGCCCACATTGAAAGACAGGCTTATGGGGAGTCCAGGCCCAGCCCGCTGCCTTACTTAGGACAATTCTGCAAGGCCCCTGTAGCTGCAGGGTTCCCCTTTGGGTTGGCTGAGAACTCTCTTTTTTTTTAAAATTATTTATGGTTCTTTTTAGTTATATGATAGTAGAATCCTTTGATATAATTATACAAGCATGGAGTGTGTCTTATTCTAGCCAGGATCCCATTCTTGTGGATGTTCAGGATGGCGGGATTCACTGTGATGTTTCCGTGTATGTATGTAGGAAAATATGTCAGAGTCATTCCCTTCTTTCCTTTTCCTTTCCTCCTCTCCTTCCCTCCATTCTCCATTGTCTAATCTACCGAACTTCTGTTCTCCTCACCCCACTTATGGTGGGTGAGCTTCCATGGATCAGAGAAAACAGTTGACCTTTGACTTTTGCCTGAGGACATTATAGCAGCTTCCACTCATCCCAGCTGCTCCCTCTGTCCAATCCTGCTCCCATCACTCCTTCCACAGGGGCTGGTCCTGGGGACAGTCCCCACCTGCATGCTGATTTCCATCTCAGTCATTAGGCCAGGCCAGCTTCTAGCTGAAAACAGCCTGGGACGTGGGCAGGTCCCTAGGAGCCATGGGGGAGCGCTGTGTGTGCTCTGTCCCCATGTGGGCTTGGTGGCTCTGGCAAGGCTGTCCTGCCATATCTCTCGCCACCAGAGGTTATGTTCTTAGGGTTGAACATTGTCCCCACTGCAGACTCTCCTTTTGGTCACAGTCCTCAGGGAGTGTCACTTCCGTATGAACAAATACCTTAGAACCATTTTGTTCCAATAAAGAGCCATCAAAGGAGCCGTGAGATGTGTGATGTGCAGTTTGGAGCTGAGGCTGTAGGCGTTGAGTTGGAGTATGCATTGGCTTTGGTCACCATGGACAGGTCATTTAACCTCTGCAGTAACCTTTATGGTGGGTGGTTTTGCAGAAGGACCAAAAAGAAGAGCAACCTTAGAACATGAATGTTTGGGGCACGGTGAAGACACACGTGGAAATGGATGAGGAAGGCAGGCCAGACCCTCCTCCTGGGAGCACAGATACAGGTGGGGATCGTGGAGGCAAGAGATGCCATATCAAGGCCAAGGCAATTCTTGAGTTGCAGAGGGAGGGGAGGAAGGGAATTAACACCAATCATACACCTACTGTGTGCTAGGCACTGTGCCATGTCTTTCAGAAATTGCTCCATTTATTCCTTACCATATCCACCTGGCATATACATATTTTCATTCCTGTTTTGTAGATGGGAAACTGAGGCTGTGAGAGCCTAGGTCATTTGCGCAAGGTCAGAAAACTCTTGTATGATGGGTAGAATTGGAAGTAGTTCTGTGAGACAATAGGGCCCATGTTCCTGTGTCTAGATCACACTGCCTAAATCATTTTTCTTCAGTGCTGTCACATGCTACTACCAGAGCAGCACAGGAAGAAATCAGTCTGTTAGGCAAATCAGACACAGAAGCCACCTCCTCCAGGAAGACCTCCTGAGCCCCCCACCCCTCTGCCCTGGATTCTGCCCCTTGCTCTGAGTTTTCCAGCACTGCCTGGTCTCCTTCACCTCTCCTCTCACTTTTTTTTTTTTTTGTATTGGGGATTGAAGTCAGGGCACTCAACCCTGAGTTACATCCCCAGCCCTTTATTATATTTATTTAGGGACAGGTGTCTGGCTGAATTGCTTAGGGCCTCGCTAAGTTGCTGAGGCTGGTTTTTGAACTCACCATCCAACTGCATCATCCTCCTGAGCCGCTGGGATGACAGATGTGCGTCACCGGCTCCTCTCACTTTCTGCCTGGTGTTGTGGTTACCTGGGGAGGAGGGGGGGCTTTAGACCTGTTTCACAGTCAAGTTTCTGGAGAACAGAGCAGGCCAGACCTCTTTCCTCTAAGGCAATGCGCCTCTCCCTGAGTATCCTCTGGTATAGTAGGTGTGAAGGAGTTCTGTGGGAATGAGTGGGAGCATCAGTGGTGATAAGTGACTGTAGGCTGCAGCCTCAGAGGCTTCAGAAATCCCATGGTGATAAGAGTCATCATGGTGCAGGGTCATCAGGGAGAGTTCACTGAAGCCCACACATTCTGATCTTGGAGAATGGAAGCAATGGGGGTGGGGTGGGGTGGGGTGGGGTGGGGGTTGGGTAGGTATGGAACAGAGGGAAGAGGGGTGTGGCCATGCTGGAGGCAAGCTGCTTCCTTTTGGGGGGATGGGCAGCTGTCACTCATGCTCCTCTCCTGTGGGTTATCAGGCCCTAACCTGACCACCAGCGTCTGTCCCCGCAGCATGGTGTGGGGGCTGGACGGTCCCCCCAGGGGAGCGTGGTTATGCCAGCCTTGCCAACTTGAGACCAAATGTTCCTCCTACGCAGCTGTCTTCCACATGAAATCCTGATGGGGAGGTGGGTGAGTGAGCGAGCATGAATTACCCCTGGCCCACGTCTTGGCTGGCTTACAGGCTGCTGGCTTGCTGGAGCTTTCTCTCATCTCCTGGATAAATCAGGAACTCCCGAACGCTCCTCCTCGCGGAGCCAGCCTCCCCTCCTGCCCCGCCTGCAGCCTGGCAGAATCCAGCCTGCCAGTCCCAGAACACTCTGTGCTCTTCCTCAGAGCTTTCAGTCATATATTACCTGTCCAAGCTTCTGCGACAGCCTGTGAGGCGGGGTTGGAAGCAGTGACCCTGGGGATCCAGGGTCGGGGTGGATTTGCCCAAGGGCCTGGCTCCTCCCCAGGACTGCCTGGCAGAGGACTCTCCCCTCCCCTCCGTGTCTGTCTCTTTGGTGGGCGTCTCTCCTTGCCCCCGTCGTGGAGATATCCCCTAGGTATCTGTGGTTACTGGGCCCCCCTTTTCCCCTGAAGCTGTAATATATACAACATCAGGGTTGAAAGCTCAAGTTCAACCACACTCTCTCTGCTGGTCTTCCCACCACCCTCTTGAATGCTCTCCTTGCTCTGTTCACAGAGTTCTGTCTGCCCCCAGCTCTGTTTCACTTCAGTCTGGGTCCTAATCACCCTCTCTGCTCAGTTGTGTACATTTCCAAATGCTTCTTAGACATCACAGCCTGGATGTCACCGCAGGACCCCAAATAGAACCAATCTAAGAGCGGACTTATAGCCCACTGTAACCTGAGCTCTTCTTCCTGTCTTCAGCAGTGTCTCCCTGGCTTGAACCCTTTGCACCCTCCCTCTCCCTCCTTGACCTTGATACCACCTCCCAAGCTCAGCCTGTAGTTTCCTGATGGCCCCAGCAACCTTTTCCCCACAGTCCCACTGCAGGTACCCATAACTTTTTGCTTGGGCCTCGGTAGTTTCTTCTTAACTAGTCCCTGCTGCTAATCTCTCCCGTCGATAGCTTCATTCTGCACTGGTGCAAGATTTATAATTTTAATTATGTTAATTAAAATCATCAGTTATCCCAGTTTTAATTATGTTATTTTCCTCCTCAAATCTTTCAGGGTCTTCTCTTTGCTTTGGAATTAAATAATGACTTTTACCTAGCAACTAGAGTCTTTCATGGTATTTACTCTGTCTTTTTGAATTAATTTTTTTTTTTTTTACACCTGTAGATAAAATACACCTCAGCCAAAGAGCTTATTTGCTGTGTTCTGAACAAACTGTGTGCCTTTCTCTCTGGGTTTGCTTGTGTCATCTCTGCCCCTAAATGCCCTTCCCCCTCTCCACTATTTGCAGTCCCATCCATTCTCAAATACTTCTTCAAGGACCTTTTTCTGATTTTTCTAACCAGATGCATTTTTTTCCCCTTTATTTTGGATTGTAATCTTTATGATGGAAACAATATCTTGATCTTGTTAATCCTTATATAACCACAGATCCTAGCCTTGGACCTTGCTCTCAGCCTTGGCTGATCTGTATTGAATTTGAGCATCTTGGGAAGAGTCAGGGTGAGTTTTTAGGAAGGCCTAACTGATGCTAAGAAATCTTAGATGCTTGATGGTCATATGTGGCATGTGTCATACGTGTTTTTGCATACATGTTTTGCCTCTGGCCTTAGAATTATTGGAAATGAAGATGAGAGCTCTCTGATGCCTGGCAAGTGCAAGAACCTGGTTTCAGCACCAAGCACTGGGGAGAAAAAAAGATTTAAATGGAGAGGCTGGGCACAGTGGCACTCATCTGCAGTCCCAGCTAATTGGGAGGTTGAGGCAGGAGGATCACTTGAGTCTATAAGTTTGAGACTAGCCTGGGCAACCTATAAGATTCTGACTCAACACCATCACCACCACCAACAAAAAAATGATAGTTCTTAAAAGTATAGAATTGGGAATCATGTTTCTAGAGACTGAAATAGATGAATTTTAATGTCACTCATCTGTGTAGTGTACATGGCTCTATCACACATGTTATTTTATGACTCTTGTAACACCTCTAAGTAATAGTGTTCATGTGTTGTTTTTTGAAGCGAATTGAAGGACTGTATTGGTTCATGTATGGTCCAGTGTTAGTTGGAAGAAAAGTTGGATCCTTGTGCTCATATGACATCACCACCTTGCCGTCTTTGTCTTGCTAAGCTACTGTCCTCTGGTTGGCTATATTCTCTGAATCTTCCCAAGTGGTTGCAGTAATTGCTACCAACAGTTCCAGGCTTAAATGGAACTGTTAATATTTTAGGAACCCATAGAATGACAAGACAGGGTGTATCTTTCCTGATAAATTCAACAGAAGTCACTTGGAGGGTCCTTCTTTGCATCTTCACTGTGCTAGGGTGGCATGGTGCTGTGATTGGCTGAGTGTGGACCTCATTGGACAGAGGAGAAAATTGTGAGCTCAGAAAGGCTAAGTGACTTATCCAGAATCACATAGCAGACAGAAGTGCATGTGTTCTGACCAAAGTTCATGTTCCTTGAATTCCTCTGTGTTGTGCTTGGAGCATTTTTTTTGTGTCTACATGTGAGCCAGTGTTAGAATTCAGGAGCAGCTCTTGGCTCAGTTGCAGGGGCAGCAGGTTGTGTCTTGGGACTCCTACTTTCTTTTGTCTGTACTCTTTAATGGCCCATTCAAGGACTCAGCTAATTCCCAGTGTCTTCAAATTCAGTTTCTTCCCATCCTTTTAAAAACCTGATATTGATCTGAAAAGTATAGTGTTGATCAAAAGAAGCCAGAATCTGTACCAATACTACATATGTGATAATCTGGAAAAGGTGCAGCTCTAGGGTTGGAGGGGGTCAGCGTCTGCTATGTGGTGACCGAGGTCCAAGGTGGTGGGCACCGAGGTCCAAAGGGCATGGGGTACTTTTGGAGGTAGTATTCTATTTTGTATCTTCATTTTGATGGTGTGTATGATATATATATATTTCAAAATCCATGGATTGAAACTATACACTGAAATGGGTGAATTTTATCGTGTGTAAATTTGACCTTAATAAAAACAACCCAAACTCTTAGATCCTGTTCAGGCCTGAGTGTCAATGGGATTTACATCTTAATGAGCATCCCAACTGTAGGCTGTGATGAACTAAGTAGCTTTGAGATACCACCATAATCTAATATCAAGAATAAGAAACCACAGTGTATTAGAGTCATTCAAGAATAATTGACTCCCCATCCCTGGAAAGTGATCAGGTCATTCCTGAGCTGAGTAAATCAGCAGCCCTTCAGCTGCCGCTGCCATCTGACAAGAGCAGTGAAGCTGTTCCCAGCTCTTTTCTTTCCAGCTGGGTTGGTGTGGAGGCTCCCTGGGAAACCTGGAAGCCAGGATAGGGACAGAGGCTTCATCCAGTATGGGGTCGCAGAATTAGAGGAACAAAGATGCAGAAGGAAGCAGGCTCTCCTCCTCCCCAGTAGCACAGAATAGTGCTTCCTGGCCAGCTGAGAGGAGGGTGGGAAAGTTCAGCATCTCCCCTGATCCCTCCCTGCGCACTCCTCCATCCACTCTGATGGATGCTCCATTCCCTCTACCTATCGCAAATCCTCCTCCTACAGCCATCTGAGGCTCTGGGAGTCTCCCCAAGGGACTACCTTTCTTATGCCAGTTTCTCTTGTCTCCTTTCTCTCCTCCCCCGTCCCTTTCTATCATCTCATTAGACTCTGGGCCTTTTGCTTTTTCATTCAGGTCTGATTCACTACTGTACCTTGAATGACTTCTATCTCTCCCTGCCCAGTTCTTAATTCTGTCTGGCTTCATTGCAGACCACAAATGTAAGACAGTGCAGCCTTAGAAGGAGATACCCTCATATACAAATTACATGGTAGTTTCTGAAATGTTAGTTGCTTTCTGTTCCATCAAAGTCTTTATAGTTAGGGAAGTAATACTTTTCGTCACACATATTACATTTTCTGATTTAAAACATCTGATTAAAAATATATGTGAGTTACAAACAATTTTATTTTTTCTGAAGTAGCCTTCATGCAAAAAATACAATAATAATAATAATAATAATAATAATAATAATAATACTCACCAGTTACTAAAACTAAGTGGGGAAGCTATGGGGTAGAAGTGAGTCATTAGGAAGCAGATCTCACACCTGTAATCCCAGAGATTCAGGAGGCTGAAGCAGGAGGATTGCAAGTTAGAGGCCAGCCTAGGCAACTTAGGCCCTGTCTCAAAATAAAAAAAAATCAAAAGGGCTAGGATGCAGTTCAGTGGTAGAGCACCCCTAGATTCAATCCCCAGTAATAAAAAAAAAATTAGGAAGTTGGTCTCAGCAATACCATGAATGATGGCTTCTAAGTGCCTGTGAAGGAGACACTGATGGGGAGCGGGCTGTGCTGAGCTGGGGGAGAGTCGGAGCCAGGCTAGGCTGTTGTATGTCCAGAAATGAGAGGAGGTTTTTGACAAGTTGGAAACTCGGATTAAACAACATACCCTGGAAATGGGCTGACACTCTAGCTGCATAAAGCTTCTGAGAAACATTTCCTTACAGTTGTTTATAGCTGGCTTCCAGCATACACAGGTCTGACACTTTCCGGCTTTTATGTTGCACAAAACACCCCATCAGTTGTAGAGAGTGAGACAGGGTCTCAAGACGACTGAGGTCAATAGCAGGGTCTTCCTAGGGCCCAAAGGCACCAGAAGAATGGGAGCTGGCTAGACCGGAGGAGAGCAGTGCCCTGGTGGAGCCAGGCCTGTCCTCCAGCTCTGATGTGGTCCCCAGCCAGAGTTCACCAATCAGATTGGAGACCTTGGCAACACAGCCCAGCAGATGCAGATGGGCATGTGCATGTTTTGGGTCTGTGCCTGGGCTGGCTGGTGTTGCTGACGGGCTGTAGGCTGTGGTCTCGGAGGGGGGGGGGTTTCAGGGGGTGGCTTAATGCTAATACAGCCTGTGCTGGATTACTGGGAAGGTGGCCAGTGTGCCCGCCACTGGGACCAGAGAAGCTCAACAGGGCTGTGCTGCTCCGGCACAGTCCTCTCAGTGGGCTCCCGAATGGCTGTGGTACACTGGGGTCCCTGCAGTGCTTGCTCTCTGCTTAGCCTTTGAGGGCACTTAAGTATCTATCCCAGGCCGTGAGGGATATTGGAAAGCTAGGCTGGGGTGAGACTGTGGGGTGCTCCCTTCCTCCTTTCAGGGGCTTGTGAATAGCACACCAAAAGCACAGGCAAAATATAGGCTCTCTCTTCACCTCATTGGTTGTTTCTTTTGCTGAGAAGAATCTTTTTAGTTTGAATCCATCCCATTTATTAATTCTTGATTTTATTTCTTGGGCTTTAGGAGTCTTGTTAAGGAAATTGGGGCCTAATCTGATGTGATAAAGATTTGGGTCTACTTAGTGATTACAGAAATGCAAATCAAAACTACTCTAAGATTTCATCTCACTCCAGTCATAATGGCAGTTATCAAGAATACAAACAAGTATTGGTGAGGACGTGGGGGAAAAGGCACACTCATGCATTGCTGGTGCAACCAATCTGGAAAGCTGTACGGAGATTCCTTAGAACACTTAGCATGGAACCACCATTTGATCCAGCTATCCCACTCTATACTCAAAGGACTTAACATCAGCACACTATAGTAACACAGCCACATCAATGTTTATAGCAGCTCAATTCATAATAGCTAAACTGTGGAACCAACATAGATGCCCTTCAACAGGTGAATGGATAAAGAAATTGTGATATATATACCCAATGGAATATTACTCAGCATTAAAAGAGAATAAAATTATGGCATTTGCAGGTAAATGGATGGAGATGAAGAATATCATGCTAAGTAAAGTAAGCCAATCCCCAAAAACCAAAGGCCTAATATTCTCTCTGATAAGTGGATGCTGATCCATAATGGGGTGGGGGCATGGGAAAAATGGAGGAACTGTGATTGGGCAAAGAGGAGGGAGGGAAAAGAAGGGGGCATGGGGCAGGAAAGATGGTGGAATAAGATGGACATCATTACCCTAGGTACATGTATAACTGCACATATGGTGCGACGTTTCATCATGTAAAACCATAGAAATGTAAAGTTGTGTGCAGTTGTGTACAATGAATCAAAATGCATTCTGCTGTCATAATATCTAATCAGAATAATAATAAAAAAGAAGCACAGGAAAGAACCAAGTGACAAAATGAGATGGCAGCCCATAGAATGGGAGATTTCCAAACCAATGTGCAATCAGGGTATTAATAGGTAAGAAATCCATGCGACTCAGTAGCAAAACAAAAATGGAAAAACAAAATAAATTCTCAATTTAAAAAAAGGCAAAGGTGCTGGTTGGGGTGGCGCACGCCTGTAATCCCAGAGACTCAGGAGGCTGAGGCAGGAGGATCACAAGTTCAGAGTTAGCTATAGCAATTTCGTGAGAACCTCAACAACTTAGCAACACCCAGTCTTAAAAACTGAGAAGGTTTGGGGATGTGACTCAGTGGTTAAGTGCCCCTGGGTTCAATCCCTGGTACCTAAAAAAAAAAGTATACACAAACAGTCAACAGGTATTATCTGAAAATATGCTCAATATCATTGATCATCAGGAAAATGCAAATTAAAACCACAATGAGCTAGTACCTCACACCTTTTAGGATGGCTATTATCAAAAAGTCAAAAGATAACGTGTTGATATAGATATAGAGAAAAGGAAGCCCTCAAGTGTTTTTGGTGGGAATGTGAATTGGTATGGTCATAATGGAAAATAGTATGCAAATTCTTAAAAATAAATAAATAAACGGTCCAGCAATCTCACTTCTGTGTAGATATCCAGAGGAAATAAAAATTACTATCTCAAAGAGACATCTGCAATCTCTTGTGTGTTGCATTATTCCCAAGAGCTAAGATATGGAGGCAACCCAGGTATCTGTTGATAGATGAATAGGTAAAAAAATGGAGCATTATTCAGCTCTACAAAAGGAAAGTCTCACATTTATGCACCTAGAGAACATTATGCCATATGCAAAATGAAATAAGTCCACCCCAGAAAAATAATTCTGTGTGATCTCGCCTGTGGAATCTGAAAGAGACAAATTCATAGAAATAGAGAGCAGAATGTGTGCCGGAGCCTGGGGAGTTGGGGTAAATTGTAGAAGTTGGTCAAAGGATACAAACTAAGAAGGGAAGATGAATAAATTCTGGAGACCTAACATATAGCGTGGGGACTTTAGTTCAAAATAATGCATTGTATACTCGAAATTTGCTAGGAGAATAGATATTAAGTATTCTTACCATACACAAAAGAGTTAACTAGGTGAGGTGGATCTGTTAGCTTGATGATGGCAATCATTTCACAATATATACATATATCAAAACATCTCAGTGTACCCCTTATAATTTCTATCAGTTATACCTCAGTACAGTATAACTGTGAGGGGCCACTGGATGGAAGTCCTTCTTGCTATCCTACTCTTCACACATAGGTCTTGGGCCTCCCAAGCTACTCGGATGCTATTCTGCCTTTGAAGTTGCTCCGGAGACGGGAACCAGAAGGGGCTGCAGTAGGAAGTTAGCTCATCTCTTTCTACCCGGCCAACTCTGGTTTATCTTTCAGCTCCCGCCCTGCCTGGCCACATCTGTATACATTTACTTATTCCTCACATCCGTATTGTGGGCGTGGGTATTTTCCCCTGACTGCTTCTTTCAAAACCTTGCCCCGAGCAGGAGGCTTTTTAGACCGCGTTTAGTCCAAATAGTTTGAGCCAACACATCCACATTACCAGACTCCGCAGAGGGTTTGATTCCGGCTCTGGTCCCTACAGATGTTCTGTCAGCTCTTGAGCCATCGACATAGGAAGCTGGCCTGGCCAGAGACAGCCCAAGTGCCAGAATGACCTCATCGCTGGGCCTGGCGAAGGGCGCAGAGACCTGAATGAACAGGAAGGAGCCTGACCCTTGGGAGCTTAGTGAAGAGTGGATTTTGCCATTGTTTTTTTTTTTTTTTTTTTTTTTAAGATAGTGCCTTTAATAAAAATGACATGAACGAAGGAGGCAGATGTCCTGGGTTCAAATCCTGAACCGACACAACCTTGTGTTACTTACTGCTTGATGTTTCTGAGCTCAGATTCTGCAAAATGGGAATAATGGCAACAACCGATTGTCGTGAGAGATGACAGACCGTCTTCATAAAGTGTGTGGCTCCAGACCAGGATCCTAGGAAGCTCTCAGTGGTGTGATTGTCGTTAGGACTGTTGATCAAGTGGAGATTCTATAGGCACTGCCTTCTAGAAAAACTTTCCTAGAGAGGGCAATGTTTTCCTTTCAATTCTGGCCACACAGCAGAACCACATGATGTGGTTTTAAAAATGCGTTGGCCTGGTTTTTTGATCCTGGTGATTGTCATCTGTGAGTTGCATGTGGTGCCCTAGAATTTGTGCTTTTCAAAGTGTTTCAGGTGATCATGATGTACCCTCTGGTTTAACTCCAAGGAATGAATTTCCCTGTGTAGAATCTCAGGCAATGGGGGGAGTGCTGGAGGTGGTGGGGGGTGAGGTTTGCATGGCAGGGAGGGCTGTTTTTTGGAAACTCTGCAGTAAGTCTTATGATTGTCCCTGTCTGTTATGGGAATCCTGGAAACCATTCCATTTTGCTTGTTCTCCTCCTTCTTGAGGCAATGGAGGCAGATGGTGGTGGGGAGAGCCCAAGCAATGAGGCCTGGGTCCCAGATGCCCCCATCTCCCTGTGTTGTGACAGGCCCACCCCATCTTTCCCCATAGTGCCTCCAGAACTCTGCCTAAACCACAGCTTTGGAAGGAGGCTTCTTCCCCGTCTGTTCTCTATTGCTTCCCTCTCTCATCAGAGTTCTGAGCAGCATTTTCCCCTTCTGCCCTGCCCACATTGTTCACTTTGCCTGGTGGAGCCTGACCTCTGTCCCTGGCTCTGATCCCAGGAAACTCTCTTGTTGAAATGCAAAGATGTGAATTTTGCTTTCCTCTGTTTATGGTCTGCACAGAGAAGTGCCCCCCAAGTAGAACTGGGTATGGCATTAAAAGAAAATTCTCATCTCACCTATATCCCAGTTAATTTTGTTTCTGGTGGTTAATGCGATGCCTGGGAGACGGTGAGATGGGCCCTGGCCAATCTTCTAAGTTTGTCTTTCATAAAGACCATTCACGGACACAGCAAGGATGGATCAGCTCCTGAGAGGGTCCCCAGTATCCCAACAGTGTTGAAATACATAAACCAGAACAATATCAGAGAATCAGAGTTCTGGTTTCTATTTTTCAGTATTTTGGGCATCTAATTTATTTTCCACCAATTATCTCTAGCCCTGGGCCACTATGCTAATTTGAATCAATAGCCTAAGAGGTCATCATAAGTGAAATTACAAGCCTGTGAACTTTGAACATGCTAAGATTTTTCTTCTTATTCACAAATGAGTATGTCAATGATCATGTGCCCATGATCATGTACAGTGAGTGACAGCTGTAAAGAAAGCAGACCATGGGGCCAGGAAATCAGGGAGCCATTTTTAGGATGCCTGTCTTTGCTTTCTGAAATGTTCCTTTTCTTTCTTCTCTCTCTCTCTCTTTTTCTCCCCCCCCCCATCTCCCTTCCTTTTTCTTTCTTTCGTCTTTTATTTGTATTTGTAAGGAAATCTATCATCTATCTCCAGTTCTGTGGCCTTAAATACCCCCCTAAGTATGAAGATTCTTCAAAGGAAATGTTCTTCAATACTTCCGTCCACGCCTCTCCTGGGCTGAAGACTGAGTGCCCTCTGTCCGGGTATCTGTAGGCTTCTCACACTTCCACTGACCCAATCTGAGCTCCCAGTTTGCCTTCCCAAGTCCGCTCCCTCCACAATCTTTGCCATCATCAGGGTCAAGAAGGGTGCCTGGCGCCTGGTGGGTGTGGAGTAAATATTTGTAGAATGAAGAATGAGAAATGAAGGTCTCCTAACTAATTCTATGTGTGGAGCTGGGCATGGATCCGTCCCAGCTCTGTGGTGAAGGAGAAGCGTGTTGCAGGTTAGTGTCCGAGAGCCATGTCATGGAAGCGCAAGGTGTTAGACCACTTGACAGGTCTCTGTCCTGTCAACCAAATGATTTCTCAGTGTGTTCCTTCTCTGCAAGGAGACAGATGTCTTCATTGTCCCAGGAACATGTCATCCCATTCCTCCTTTAAGCCTCCTCTCCTGCCCCAGGCCTGGAATGCCTGCCTCCATCCGGAATCCTTCCAGATTTTTTTTCCTACTTTCAAGGCCTCTGTCCCTGCTGCCTCCTGCACAGTCTGCGTCCCCGTCATCTTTCAGTGCATGGATCGGGTGCGCCTCCAGTTCCCAGTGCTGACCCATGTTGAATTGTACCCTGCCTCGTTTTGCATATATTCAGCTCATTTCCCCACACGGGAACCTCTCAAGGCCAACACTTTTGTTTCTCATTTTCTTATATCATCACAGCATGAAGCATGAAAGAACTGCTTTTTTTTTTTTTTTGCAAATATTAAAAAAAAAAGTTTTGGTAACAATTTTATGTGGTGACATAAAATTTACCCTTGTGATTGTTTTTCAATGTACAGTTCAGTGATACTAAGTATACTTGTATTATTGGGCAGTTAAACTTCAGAATTCTTCATCTTGCAAATTCAAAGCTCCTTGCTCCAGTTTGGATGTTGAGCATCCACCAAACACTTGATTATTAAAGACTTAGTCCCTAGGGTGGCACTACTGGGAGGTGGTAGAACCTTTAGGAGGTGGTGGTGTCCAGTGGGAACTTCCCTATGTTATTGGGGGAGTGCCCTTGAGAGGGCTCGTGGATCCCAGACCTCTTGGTCTTTTCTTTTTTGCTTCCTGGGCATGAGGTAAGCAGTTTGTTTTATTGTGCACTCCCCACCATTGCCACCTGGTGTGCCCACCACAGGCCCAAAGCAATGGGTCCACCTGATTCTTGATGGGAACTTCTAAAACTGGGAATCAAATAAATAATCAAATAATTGTTTTCTCTATATAAGTTAATTGTCTCAAGCATTTTGTTATAGTGATGAAAACCTGACTATGACACCTCTTAAATCACTAACTGGTTTCTCCCATTCCCCACTCTTCCATTTTCTGTCTCTATCAATTTGACTACTATGGGTACTTCATATATGAATGGAATAATACAGTATTTATCTTATTGTAACTGGCTTCACTTATCATCCTGTCCTCAGGGTTCATCTGTGTGATAGCATATGTCAATTTATTTCCTTTGGAAGGGTGCATACGATTGTATTGTAGATATATATCACATTTTGCTTTTTTTTTTTTTTTTAAATCCATCAGTGGATACTTGACAGCATCCATTGGTGGTTACTGCCTTTTGGCTATTGTGATGAACACTTCTATGAACATGAGCATATGACTTTCTCTCTGAGATTCTGTGTTCAGTCCTTTTGGGTGTATATCCAGAAGTGGAATTGCTGGATCATGATAATTGTGTTTTATTTGGAAAGGGTCTGCCGTGCAGTTTCCCACTGCAGCTGCACCATTTTGCATTTCCATCAACAGTGGACGAGGGTTGGAAATTTCTCTACATTCTTGTCAACTGTTATTATTTTCTAATTTTTTTCTTTGAGAGTAGCTACCATTTGCATTCCTCTAATGACTGATGATGTTGGGCATCTTTCCAAGAACTTCCTGGCCATTTGTATTTCTTCTTTGGAGAATTGTCTGTTCAAATCCTTTGCCCATTTTTAAATCGTGTTTTGCTATTGAGTTGTAGTTCTTTACCTACTCTGGGTATAAATCCTCATCAGGTTCCTGATCTGCAACAACTGGATACTTTCGATAGCAACTCATTGATAACCATTGACTAAATATTGTAAGGGTATGCACCTGGAGCTTCTGAGATGCCAGCTGGTAGGCAACTTGAAAGAAAAAAATTGATGTATAAATATATGCCAGGCATTATCCATACCCAGTCTCTTGGAAAACTCACCACTACCATGTAAGGGAGGCAGCATCACTTCCCATTTACAGATGAGGACTTTTCTGAGGCTCAGAGAAGTCAGGTAGGTTTCTTGAGGTGCCCCAGCCTAATACATGACAGGCTAGGATGTGGCACCAAGCCTGACTCCCCACATTGCCTTGTGCACCTCCAGGCTGCGTGAGAGAGCATGAGCCATCTTTCCCTGAGTTGCCCATCACTCTTCTTTTCCAGATTTCATTACAGAAACCCCTGTGTCAGGCAAGATGGCCCCTGCCAGCACCCTGACTCTGCAGAATGCCCTCTTTCTCCAAGTTTGGAACTCAACATGACCCCAGTACCTGGTGCTCCTTTACTTGGCCTGAATGGGGAGGGCAGATACTTTGGCTCTTTCATTCTATTATCTTTACTCTCCTGTTTCTAACTTAGTTCTTAGAACCTAGTTCTTCAGATCTGCTTCTCCACATTCAACAGGAAGCCCAGGCTGGGCAGACAGGGCTTTGGGCTGGTACAGAAAGGAGGAAAGACAAGCCGACTCCATGGGTGCTGGACTGGGTGGCAGACACAACTGAAGGGCAGTGAGGGAGGCTGGGCCTTTGACAACCAAGTGACAGTATAGTTCAGGCTGCTGGGACTCAAAAAACAAAGACGGAAAGGAATTTAATGTGTTCTTGAATCATCTTCCCTATCTGCTGTGAGTGCGTGCTCAGGAAAGCCAACCTGTTCAATATTTGGCTGACAAAAGGTAATTAGGAAGGATACATGCTGCAAACAAAGTGTATGGTGCAGCCCATTGGCTAAGAGATAGGATCTTTGGGTCATGCATTGTTCTAGCCCCTTGGCCTAGGTTGACTTGGGAATTGAATGAGCATCCTTGGCATGCGGCTGGCAGCTCATGAGGTACAGTTCTGCTGCAGGACACAGCCCAGCCACTTGGATGACCGCCCAACACAGACCAAGAGCTTCACCAACCCCAGAGAGGAATTCCACTAGGTATGGAATGGCATTCATACAATGTGGATTGCCTATTTTTAATATTATAGCACACATAATGAGCACTAAATAATAAATAAGTACTTTATGAACACTGTCGTAGTTCATTTTTGTGAAAATGTTATGAAGTTTAGGTGCTATTCTTAGAGAGGCCAAGTGAATTTCCCAGAGCCTCACAACTGGTAGGTAGATGATGGGACCCAGACTTCAACCCTATTGTGCTTTGTTTCCAAAGTCTCTGGTTTCCACCTCTTCATTTCAGGAGCTGCAGGAAGACAGGATGCGGTTTGATCAGAGGACATCAATATAAATGCTTCTTACCTTTACACACACGGTGATCTTCCAGAGATATTAGTAGGGGTCAAGCTTTACATAAAAGGTTAAAGCTTTTTCTGGCGAGAACGTATTTTCTGTATTAATGGAAACCTTACTTGTCCAAAGCCTGAGTTCTTGCAGTATGGATGATTTTTCTAGATTCTTAACAATAAGTGGCAAATAATATATCATCTTCAACAGCCCCCTTGTCGTCACACCTGAAGTGTTGTTCTATTCTTTGAGGGTTTTTTAAATTGGTTAAAATACACATAACATGAAGCATACCACTAGTGACAATTAGTATATTCACAGTGTTGTGCAACTATTACTACTCTCTGGTTCCAGAATATTCTCATCACTCCAAAAGGAAACTCTGTACTAATTAAGTAGGTGCTTCCCAATCCTCTCTTCCCCAGCCCCTAGAAAACATTAATCTGCTTTCTGAGTCCAAGGATTTGCACACTCTGGGTATTTCAGATCGTTGGAATCAGATCATATGCAGCCTTGTGTGTGTTCTGTTAGTTTTACCACCCATGGTTCCTATTTTCCATACCCAAACTTGCAGTCCTCCTGCACCAGTGTGGAGCTGCCCTGCAGCCTTGGGATCTCAGTTCCAAGGTGGGTGCTGATCAGAGACACTAAGCTGGGCAAATACCTGGGCAAGTTATGTGAGTTCTCTGAGTCTCATGTTTGTTTTGGGCCTTATGCCCAAATTATTTAAGATTTTTCTTTCTTAGTTTGCTTCTTCCACAATATGGGAATATATTAGTGTCTATGTCACAGGGTGTTTCTGAGGATTAATGAGGAAATCTCTGGAAGTACTCAGAGCCCTGTTCTGTATGGGGGCTGCTCAGTGGGAATATTACTTCGTGCTTGGGAAGTCTTTGGTGCCAAGGGTTAGACAGGGCCCCACATCATTCGCAGGAACAATCACTCAGGCCCTTGTGGTCAGTTACCTTCATATCATCCCTCAGAGCCAGCCTGAATATTGTCACCAGAGCAGTGCCAATCACTCACTCTTTGTCTTAGGAGCTTCCTGTGACCATCCACTACCTAGCGTAGAGTTCACTTCCTTAGCTCTGCTCTGAGGGCCTCTGCACCTCACCTGATTCCCTTCTGATTTCTCTTCCCATCCTCTTTGCCAAGAACCTGTTCCCTGCCCCACCTCTGTGGCCCCCCAGTACCCCTGGGCCTTCCAGCCTCTGTGCCTTTGCTCACACTCTTCTGTCTGTTGGGAATGACCTTCCACCTGTCAACATCAGGCAAAACTCTGCTCCCTGCTCTCCCTCGGGCTTTTCTTCTGTCATGGTAATATGAACAGCACAGGGTTGTTCCCAGGTCTATGTATCATCACACATGACTGCGATGACTCCTTGCTCATCTTAATATTAACCAGATAATAAAGCATGGGTGTGTGGGTGTTGTCATCATAGCATGTCATTATATTAAGACCATATGTACAAACCCGCCTTTCCAACTAGATTGCAAATTCCTTGAGGACAGGGCCATGTCTTGTTGACCTCTGTATGTCCCTGTTTATGCCTAGCAGAGTGCCCTGCATAGAGAAAGTTTTCATACTGTTTATTAAATTGAATTAAAATGCTATCCATCATTGACCCAGAGTGCTAAGCAGGGGTGTGTGTGTGTGTGTGTGTGTGTGTGTGTGTATGTGTGTATGTGTGCATGTACGTGTGTGTAAAATCTTCATTTGGCAACAGGTATTAATCTGGTTTCCAGACAGTTCCTGTGTGTAACTCTGGCTTCTGTAATCAAATCAAACCAGTCAGGTCTCTGAAGAAGGGCCTATGGATCTTCCACAGTATTTCGCACCCGGTTGGGCAGACAGAATTTGATCAATTTGTCCTTGATGGACATGACTGACTTGAAAAAAATTACCAAAGCAACATTTTTGAAACTATGAAGAAGAAAATGAAAATATCCTGTAATCCCACCTCTCATGCACCCCAAATCCATCTTCCAAAGTTAACTGCTATTAACATTAAAATAAGTTAATATCCTGTATAATAACTAACATTTATTGAAGGTTTGCTACATGTAAATGTGATTGCACTCAGATTAAACTTTATTCCTACTGTGAGGCAGCTAGTATTTTGCCCATCTTACAGAACAGGAAACTGAGGCACACAGAGACTTAATTCATCCAAAGCCCTGAGGCTTGTAAGTAGAGGAGCCGAGTTTTAAACCCAGGGTCTGTACCCTTAACTCTGTGCTAAACTGCCTTCAACACCACCTCCCTCCCAGCCCAGATCCATTCCTCCTGCTCCTCCCCTACATGTTGAGTGGAGCAGCTGGGCTTTCTTTCTCCTGTGCACTCACTGTTTGTGTGATGTTGAGACAACCCCTTTACCTCTTTGAGCCTGTTTTCTTGTCTGTAAATCTGGGAACTGGTCTCAGTGATCTCCATTATTCAGCCAGAACATTCTGTGATGTTGGGAATCAAACTCTGAAGCAGGGACTTGCTTTTCTGCACATCCTTTCTCTCCCCTCCTCTTCTCCCGCACCTGCAGGCATATTATCTTTCCTGCTATTACAGGCAGGCGGACAGTCGAGTCACCCTGACCCAGGTCCCTCCCCGACCCCAGCATGCCTGCAGAAGCTGCTGGCCAGCGGAGCAAGAGCCCTCTGGGTGGGGCTCATTGAGTAGCAGGACTTAGTGGGTTATGTAAGCCACTTATGATCCTATTCTTATCGGTTTTAATGGGGTTTGTATCCTTTGAATTGTAGATGGGGCTCCCCTGTTGTTTATGGGGGCTTCCTGGAGCACAGTTTAGGAAGAGGATCGCTAGGGCTTATGGGGGCTTCCTCAGGGCATGCACATTTAGTGGTACCCTTGTATTTTTTTTCTTCCCCCACTGACAGCCTTCCTGGTCAAGGCAAAGGGTGTAGGACTGAGTTTATCTGAACACTGTATGGGCATGTGTATACCTCTGCAGCGTGTGTGACAGGGGCTAAGAAATGCTTGGATCACCTAGTACTATAAGACAACGAGTCTAGCTGGGCATGGGGGCACCTGCCTGTAATACCAGCAGCTCAGGAGGCTGAGGCAGAGGATCGTGAGTTCAAAGCCAACCTCAGCAAAATCGAGGCGCTAAGCAACTCAGTGAGACCCTGTCTCTAAATAAAATATAAAATAGGGCTGGGGATGTGGTTCAGTGGTCAAGTGCCCCTGAATTCAATCCTCGCTATCCCCCACCCCGCCAAAAAAAAGACAACAGGCTGCTGGGCCCCATCCACCTCAGTTCCCGATTCTGAGGTCTGAGGCAGAACCTGACAGTGTGCATTTCTAGCTAGTTCTCAGGTGATGCTGAAGTGCTGTTCTAGGGAGTACACTGGGATGGCCACTGTCGCTGAGCAGTTTTACAGAGAACTTTATGTCCCTTTCAGTCCTAAACAGAAACTAAGCTAAGACATTTTTGGCCATGATTTTAGGTAAACTGTATTCACTTGTATTTCAGTATACAGAAGGAATAATTGCATTTCCTCTTGACATACAGTCACAATGACGTCTGTTCATTATTTTGTTTGGCTGTAATTCAGGATGTCCTAAGACCCCTTTGAGGCTGACCCAGCCTGCTTGAGTTGTTGGTTTACATTTTGCATTTCCAGATCCTTCCTTTACAGTCAGCTGCCTTGCTGTGTCTGGCTGGTACAGTCTTCCCTGGCTGCAGCTCTTTTTCAAAGAAACTTTCTTACTAGAATGGTCACACCTATAAAAATAAGGAGAGTAGGACAATGAACTCCCATCTACCCATAATCTAGATTTTTAACATTTTTTCCCTCATCTTTTTTTCTTGCAGAAGTATTCTAAAGCCAATTCCAGACATCCTAACAACATTCCCCTCCCAAATATTTCCGACTGCATCTCTAAAAAAAAAAAAAGCACATTTTCTTTCATAACCACAAAACCACGATCAAAGCTAACAAATCCAACAATAGGTCCTAAATATTATCTAATACTCAAGCCATGTTCCAATTTCCCTAGTTGTTCATAAAAATCTTTCCAGTTGATTAGGAGACAAGCAAGACCTACATTCAGGCTGCTTTGGTACTGTTTCCTTCAAATTTGCTTTTTTTTTGGTGGGGGGGATTTGTCCACAGTGAGTTGGGGATAGATGCTGCTACTTACCCAGGGCTGATGAAATATATCTAAAGTAGGAAAAGCAGGTGTCAGGTTAGGTAGAGCCAGCTCTACTGCCTGCTCAGCTCTCTATTTTGTTCCATTTTCTTTGATCTGGAGAGGCAAGGAGCTGGGCTTGGGGGGTGACTTCTAGATCAGTGAATTGCTTTCATGGTGAGTATATAGTGTTAGATATGCTTATAGAGTGGCTAAGTTGCCTGGGGGAGGAATAGAAACCTCACCCTTAGGACTTGTGGCTGTAGCTGTTCTAGAGTGTTTGGGACATGTGCTTTCTTTCCTCCCCCTCAGGTTTCCCTTTCTCCCTCTGTTAAAGATGCAGCCTTCATGGAGTCCCTCTGGATGGGAAACACTTCTTGGAGCTCCAGGTCCTGAGAGTGCACACACACCTAGTTCACTTGGGTGGCCTGCTCTCTCTGCCAGAAGTATGATAAATAAATATCGATGTGCTGTGCTCGGCCCGTGGCAGGCCTGCCCTCCTGCTCATCTCTCATGTAGGTGTTTCCAACATGTTATAGCTTTCTAATTTAGCTTCCCCATCCGAATCAAAGGTCCCTCGCTACAGTCTAAATGCCATGGTGTACCCGTGGCTGGGGCTGACGTGTATTGGAAAGCAAAGCTGTCCTGCGTCACACAGCATCAGCTGTACTGCCATATGGCTCACAAGGCGGTGCTAGGAGAGGCTGCCAGCATCAAGCTGGGCTGAGGACTGAGGCCTGGAGCTCTGTGTGTGTGTGTGGCAGGGGAGGAGGCTGGACTCTTCTAGACAGGAACCGGATTGCTAGGACTCAGGAGGGCTTTCTACCACGGGTTCAGGGTGGAAGAGATGGCAGCACTATGCATGGAGATGCTGTAGGGGTCTGGCCTGGAGGCAAGGAGAGTGTGCTTGGCTGGTGGATTGATTTCAGCCCACTGAAGTCCCCTATGCTATTTGCCAAGCCCCCCAGGATGACACTAACAGCCCCTCTTTTGTGGCCGCATCCCGACCACATTGTGTTACAATGTGCATTGCTTTGCCCTTGCTTTCCCGGGGACTGGAAGATCCTCAGAGTTGGTGAGGTTGCCCATCTTGCTGTTTGGAACACACTGGTGCTCAATAGATGCAAAGATATTACTGAAGCCCAGGAAAGGAAGGGAAGGGAAGTGTCTTTGTGGTGAATTAGGGGGAAAACATGGTAGAAAAATTAATCATAGATGATCCTGAGTGTCACAGTACATCCAACCTGCCCAAGGGATGACACTTCATTCTGTAGTGACCGCTGATGGGTGCCGTTTTGCTGAGAAAGGCTTACCTCATCCTGGTCCTCATCTCTTTCTGCCTGGCAGGGCCATACATCCACTAGGTTTAGCTCAAAAATTTTTTTTTTTTTTTTGTGAGAACTATTAGGTTACTCAGTAATATTTCCATTGTAAGCACATCTCACCCCTGATCTAGACCTTATGTCAGATGAGGGCAGACTTTGCCCTCGTTTTCTCTTTCCATTTTCCTTAACCCTGGCACTGCGGTTTACCACGTTAACAAGGACTCATAACTAGTTGCCCAATGAAATGCCAGGCTGCTGTGCTCAGTGAGTAGTGAAGAAATGGCTCAGAGAGTTCAGAGGAGGGAGTGATCCATGATGCTGGATTCATCAGACAGTCCCCTCCTGAAAGTGCCCGAATGGTGGGCACTGGAAGAATTCCAGAAGGTGGAGGGTGGGTGCAGGAGGAGGATGGGGAGCAAGATTCCAAGTGGGAAAGATCAGAGGAGGCTTTGAACCCCCACCACTGGGAATCATAAGAGGTGTGGCTAATTAGCTTGGAACCACTGGCTTCTGGGCGTTGACTAGACACACAGCGTGCTGCCAAGATCAGTGTAGACCAAGCACAGGGAAGGGTGGCAACAAAATTCTTAAAACATGATGCTGACGCCAGTTCTTGGTGAGACAAATGGGGATGAGTCAAGTTAAGAGAGAAGCATTTGCTTATCGGAGGGAGAGCCACCCTGTTTTCTAGGTTCTTGGACTGTGAAAAAACACAACTCTCCAGACACCAGATGCTGGAGCACAGAGGAAAGCGAGGCTGAGGGGCTCCCACCCTCAGGCTCAAGTGGGTTCGCTGGACAGGAAATGGTGGCCTGGACTGGAGAGGATGGGTAAGTACAAAATTTCAGACTTAGAAAAGCCACGATTGTACAGTCTTTTTGGAAAACATTTTGGCAGTTTCCTGAAAAGTCACAGATGAACCTACTGTGATCCAGCCATTCCATTCCTACGTATTTACTCAAGATAAATGAGAGGTAAGAACGAGCTTCATTCACCTCTCAGAAGCCCTTAATATCCAGCACAGGCCTGATGACAAGAAGGTCTTCAAAGCCTTTGCCCATCAGGGAACCGATTCACAGGTGGAATTAGCCAATTTCCATTGCTACCTTTGTTCATCTGGGTCTCATCCACACATTTCCATAGAAACTTCACTCAAAATAGCCCCAAACCAGAGAAGTCCCTGAGGTGCCTCAGGAGAGACTGGATAAATACTCTATGGAATATCGGAAGAAACTATGGGTCTCACAATAATTATGTTGAGTGAAAAGAGCCAGAGCAAAAAAGAAGACAAACTGCATAGTTCTACTCATACAAAGTTCTGGAAAAAGCAAAACTCATCTAGAGTGACAGAAAAGAAAACAGCAGTTGCTGTGAGATGGGCGGGAGTGGGGGGTGATAAAGGCCTCTGAGGAAACTTCTGGGGCTGAAGAAAATGGTCACACTCTTGATTGCGGCGAGGGCTTCACAAATGCCAACGTGTAGCAGAACTTTCCAGATTTACTCTTTAAATGGGCTCGATTCATTATGGGTTCATTCTGCCTTAATAAAACTGTTAGAAATAAATAAAACTTTATTGGGAGATAAAAGTTGATTGGAAGAGTCAGTGTGGGTCAATTAAAAAAGTCCATTATTGGGAAGCTATTACAGTTGTTCCTTGGTAGCCTCAGGAATTTGGTTCTAGGAACCCCACCCAAGAGTCCCCAAATCTTAAGAGGATCAAGTCCCTGGCATGGAGTAGCCTTTGCATGTAATTTTAGTACATTCTCTCACCAATTTAAAGCATCTCTAGGTTGCTTATAAGACCTAATACAACAAAAGTGCAGCCTCCCTAGTTGTTATACTATATTGTTTAGGCAATTTTGACAAGAAGAATAAAATGATTTAAAACTTTTTTTCATCTGCTCAGTACCGATGAAAAAAAGTTTTAAATCATTTGAATCCATGGAGGAGAAAAACCAGCCTCAAGGAGCTTGGAATGGCTGGGACAGTCCACCATTAAAATGGAACATAATTCAGGAGGGCCTTAATGGAGTCGGATCCTGGAGAAAAACAAAACTGTCATTGAGGACTAGTCAGGGACCTCGGAGGTGGATGTGGGATCAGAGGTGAACTTCGCACTGAGTGGTGAGAATGTCGAACAGTGAAGTGCCAAATGAGCGAGGGCTAAGAGTGGCCAACTGTGTCAAAGAACAAGCGAGGGGCTGGTGCAGAGGTTGAGGGTGACAAGGGCTAATGTGGACAACAAAGGCTGGATGGGTGGGTGGTCACACTGCCTGGCTGCGTGTGCTGGCGATACAACTCAGGAACTGGGCAGCCTTTGGACAAATTAACCTAACATCCCTGTTGCTATGACAAAATATCTGAGATCAAATAATTTATAAACAATGGAAGTTTATTTGGCTTTAAATTCTAGAGTCTGGAAAGTCCAAGAGCATGCCATTGCCATCTGCTCAGCCCTGGGTGAGGCCTTCTTGGGGCATTGTAACATGGTGGAGGGCCTGTCATGGTGAGACAGCAAGAGTGCTAGCTCGGGTCTCTCTTCCTCTTCTTTTAAAGTCACTAATGCCATGGGGGGCCCACCCTCAAGACCTCATCTAATCCTAATTTGCTCCCAAAAGTGCCACCTCTACATGTCATTAACATTTGAACTGCATTCAAGCCATAGCAGCCAGTGTTTTCTAACCTGAACCCTCCCACCTCCTAACTATTAATAATAGCTTTGTTGAGGTACAATTCCCATGCCATACAATCCACCTGTTGAAAATGGACAGTTTGATAGTTTCTAATATATTCATAAAGTTGTGCAATCGTCATGACTATGAGTTTAAAAAACGTTTTCATTTTATCAGTCTAACAAGAAGCCTCATACCGTTCATGTTAACTCAGATTTCCCCCTCCCCCCAGCCCCTGTCAACCAACAACATATTTTCCATCTCCATGGATCTGCCCATTCTGGACATTTTATATAAATGGTTTCATGCAATATGAGGCTTTTGTATCTGGCTGCTGTGTATTGTTTTTTAGGTCTACCCATGTCATACTATGTGTCAAGAGAGCTCAGGCCTTTTCTGTGGCTGAGTAATACTCCAATGTATCAGACATAACACATTTACTTTGTTAGTGGATGGGCAGTTAAGATGTTTGTACCCTTGGTCTATTATGAATAATTCTGCTATGAATATGCATACGCAAGTCTTTGTCCTCTCCCCTTTTTGGGGGGTATCAGGGAATGAACTCAAGAGCACTCAACCACTGACCCACATCCCCAGCCCTATTTTGTATTTTATTTAGAGACAGGGTCTCACTGAGTTGCTTAGCACCTCTCCATTGCTGAGGCTGGCTTGGAACTCACGATCCTCCTGCCTCAGCCTCCTGAGCTGCTGGGATTCTAGGCATGCACCACCACATCCAGCTGTCCTCCCCTGTTTTTAATCTACCTTTTGAGAGTTTTAAAATCCACCTTTTATATAAAATTTCTATAAAAATCTACCTTTTGAGAGTTGAGCATTTCGTGCCTCCCACGTGTTGTTTGAAGATCACAGAGTAAACTCCACTGTTTAAAAGTAACTTTGACTATGACTCTCCAGACCCTCCCTCTCTGCGTCAGGGCACTGTGCTGTCTCCTGCCCCTACCCTACACTGAGAATCCCCGATCTAGACATATGCAGGAAAAGAACATGCTAGAACAAGGCAACGTCAATAAATGACAAATGAGTGGGACGTGGGGTCATCATTTTAATGTGTCATGAGCTGGTCTGCTTTGAAAGGGAGTCGGCTGCAGGTCCTGTGCATAAGGAGCGCATTAGGCTGAGGGGGCTTGGAGGCTGGGTGCAGAGCTGACACATGTGTCAGAAGAGGAGCCAGCCAGATGGCTCTGATTTATCCGTGTCAGCTCAGGGCTGGGGAAGTGCTCGGCTGGGCTGCAGCGCTGCGGCCAGGCTTCCCATAGCAACCATCCCTTGGCAGACTGGGCCTCTCCCCTCACACCTGAGCTCCTGGGGGAGGCCAGGGTGGCAGTGGCTGGGAGGTGCCAGTGGTTCCTCGAATTCAGCAATTAGCAGCATCTCTTTAAGCGCACACTGCTTCATTCTAATCCGAAATGTCAGTTATTACCCTCTTCTGATTTAAGTATAGAAGCGCCTCAGTTATGATCTCGGGAATAAGACAGAAATAGCTGGTGGGTGCTGGTGAGTAATCTTCTAAAAGCATTTGCAGGGATCATCCTTTGTCATGCTGTCACGTGCTGTTTGAGTGAATGCTCCCGAGCCCGGCATTTAGAGTGGGGGGGTGGGCTGTGGAGTGGTGATGCTTCTTAGGGAAATCCTGGGTTCAGATTCCCCACAGTTTCTGTTCAGGGTCATCCAGAAGCACGTGCTGTTTTGGAGTCCCTAATGAGTGGCTGTGGTTAGATCTTGTGGGAGCTCCTGAAGGCACCGGAGCAGCCCTGGCGTCTCAGCTTAGGTGCTGGTTGGAAGGAGCAACAGCTGCGTACAGAGGGTACATTTGAGGGTGTTGCAGGAAAGGGCTTCAAGAGTGGCTGGAATCAGAGGAGCGAGAGATGTCTGGGGGCTTCAGGGATCTGGGAGGGTATCCTAGAGAAAGTGTGAAGTGTGAAGATAGTAGGGGTAGAACATTTTGCTTTTACTGGATTCTCAGCCTGCTTTTGTCTACCCAGGATGGAGGCTACTCTTGCCAACCGCCTTGTACAATAAAATCAGAAAACATAAATAGAAAATTGAGGTCACAGAAAGAAAGAAATTGGCTCATGGAGTTGTTCTCGTTGAGCACTGGATTTGGTCTGTGCTTGAGGGCAGCGGGGACGAAATGAAAATCAGGTTAATTATTCAGATTTCTTGATCAGAAAGGGAAAAGTCTGCCAGCTCCTTAGGGGAGGCAAAGTTCTTCCTGGCACATGTTTCTAAAATCATTTTCCCATGTGGGAGTTTACTTAAAGGACACAGTGGCACAATAACTATGGACCCATCAACAACAAAAGCCTTTAGAAATGTGGGAGGTTGGACACCAAGGTGTGACACAATGAAGGTGATTTGGTCAGTGGCTAAGCTGGCAGGATCCAGTTGTGTGGCTTTTGGCAGCTCCGACTTGATGGAAAACGAACTCAGAAGCATTTGCCAGAAGACAGGGGACATGTTCCTGATGGAGCAGAACATGCCCTGGCCCTGGTGAGATTACACCCGGGGAAAGGATGTGGATGGTCCCCTCCTGCTGAGTTTCCACTCTGTATCCTATAATTACCCTGTCTGTGTATTGGATTTGGTACCGAGTGTCCTGGCTTCCAGGGCCAAAAAGGAAACACACATCTGATACCAGCATCCCAAACTGGCCTTGCCTCTATTGACAGCACCCTGTAGCACACAATTCTTGGTCTCTATGAACTGAGGCATCACAGCACCTACTCTTATCCCTGAAAAATTCTCAAGCACTTTGAAAGCTAAAAAGGATAATTTTACTTAAAAAAAAAATCAGGATGGATTACCTACTAGCAGGCTGGTTTTGCAACTACTATCATAGCTGCCATTTGTTGATTATGTCCTCCGTCCCAAGCGCTTTTCCTCCATTGTAGTTATGTCCTTCTCATAAGAACCTCCAGAAGTATGTCCTGTTATCATCTGAATTTCACTGGAGAGGCTGGGGCTGGTGGAGATTTAGATATGCTCTCAAGCTCCCAGACTGAAGGAGACTTCTAGCTGCCTCCCCACTGTTAGGTCTGATGGGCTCGGACTTGGCTTCCAGTCTACTCTCTAGCCATGGATCTCTTCTTCCTTCTCATGCTCTCTGTGATGGCCTGGGTCTTCTGTTGCAAGCCTGTCCTGTGCCTCCAGCAAGTCCCCAGCCTCTTGTATGAGATAAGCACTTCCCTGTCTGATTTCACACGTTGCTTTGTGTCCTCAGGGTCAGATCATGTTGCATCCTTTCTGCTGGAGCCTGTGCTGTCTGCATTCCATTGTTCTAGCCTAAGAATCATAAAAGCAGAACCCAGGTCTCCCTGTTTTTAAAACCTATTGTACTCTCAGGACCCCCAGGAAATCCCAGATGCTTTCCATCTGGGAGATGCTGCCTAACGGGGGTTGGGGAGGGGTCAAACCCAGTCTGGGTTTCCATCGCAGCCTCTCACCCGAATTCCCTTCCTTGGTGTGCTCCACTCAGGACCTCTACCCTCCAGAGCAGCAGCTGCCATATGCCACTGCTGTTTTATCATATCAAAAATATTTCCAAAGTATTTTAATGTTAACAATACATTTAAAAATCTCACTCTCAGGACTGGGGTCGTAGCTCAGTGGTAGATCACTCGCTTTGCATGTGTGAGGCACTGGGTTCGAATCTCAGCACCACATAAAAATAAATAAAGATACTGTGTCCATCTACAACTAAAAAAAAATATTTAAAAAAAATCTCACTCTTAGTAATGGAGGAGGAGGAAGAGGATGACATATCGTCCAGTTGTCTTACTTCTGAAGGATTTGGAACTCCTGCTACCTTCATCCACTAGGATCAACATGAATTCATTTCTGTTGGAAGTGATTGTGTATCTGGGGATCCTGCCAAATTGGTCCCACTATGTTGGGAAAGCTTGTGACCGACTGAATGATGTCCAGATTTATGCTGAAATCTCTGCTTCTGTTTTGGTCAATTTTATATATATATTTTTTTGCTCCCAGCTGACCTTTGTCACTTGGGAATAGGATGGGATGTGCTGGGTGGTCTCAAACTCACATCCTCAGATGCTTGAAGGAAATTCCCTTTTGGTATATTAGGGCTCTTTTTTATTCTTTGAAGTTTTTAAAGGATCATACTTTCAATGGAATCAAAAAGGCCCCTTATGCCAGGCTCTATCTTGGGGGTAGCCTGGAAAGGCAAGGAAATGGTGGTCTAAAAGATGGACTATGAGTGGCTCTCCCAGGGGCCGGTATATCTGAAGTTGCCTGCGTATCTTCATTTCTTTCATTGACATAATAGTTATCCTTTGTGGAGTGCTCATTTTATGCTGGGTACATAAAGCACATTGAGTGCATTTGCTTATTTAATCTTCCTAGAAACCTAACACACAAATATTGGCCCACTTTACAGATAAGAAAGTGGCTGGACCAGAATGGGAACCCTCTGTGCTGTCAGAGGCTGTAATGTTCAGCGTGGTCAAAGTGCAAACTACAGTGCTGGAAGAAAGCTCTGTCCCTTTGAGTCGTTCCTTCTCATTTATCTACTGTAGATTTAGGTGTGCTTTGCCTGGGTCTGTGCATGGGAGGGGTGTTTCCTCCTCAGAAGAGGAATCTTTTCAGCAAACACCAGCAGCAGAGAACAAAGCTTATGTTAAAAAAGCAGGGGCTGAAATGACTTCGTGACACTTCTCATCCTCACCTCCAAACCCAGGCCTCGTGCAGGCTAGCCAAGTGCAGGAAATGGTGGCTTAGGTCACCGTGCATTTCTCCCAGTGAAGTCCATTGCAGACATCCTCAGTGTCATTGATTTCCCCTCTTCTTGAGAGTTGTGAGCATGGAGATTCTGTGATATCCAATCTGGAGGCTGATTCTTCACTCTCCCTGGGTAGAACCATCTCCTGCAGCTTCTGGTAGCAGGGCCCCTCTGTTCTCTTGTCGCTGCCCTCCTTCCAGACTTAATGGGCCCTGGAGTCAGGAAGGTCAGGGCATCATGTAGTTTAACCCACTCATTTTATTGGGGGGTAGGGAGAGAAGGGAAGCTCTAAAGTCTCTTTTGTGGTAGAGAGAAAGTTAGACATACCCTATTAAGATAATTCTGATGCAAAATGACCAGATTGGGGGGCTCTGTTGCTGGTTTTGGTGGGATCTTTGCAGCACATATAGGATTTTTCCACTTGGATCTGAAGTCGTTTTACTTGATTAGCATTGCATCTCCCAGTTTTGCTTATGTTTCAGGCTGCTTCTGATTTTTAGTACCCAACTACAGAATCTCAAAACTAGAAGGACACATTGATATCCTCAAGTGTGGCCTCTTAGGATTTGGATTATCACTTGAATCATTATCATCATTGTCTAGAAAGGCTTATGGTCACCCACTGGGGTTGAGACCAGTACATCCATTATAGTTCCAGGTGAATGTTGGAGGAACTGAAGAGTCCCTCTACTTCAAGAAGAATTTTCTTTAGTTTGTGTGTGTGTGTGTGTGTGTTTTCCTCTTTTTTTTCTTTTGAGTATCTTAAAGCAAAGCTGGTTTAGATAAATGTCAGTAGGTGAATGTGTTAGTCAGCTTTTGGTCATTATAACAATATGCTTGAGATAATTAACCTATAAAGAGAAAAGATTTATTTTGGTTCATAGTTTTCAAGTCCATGATTAGTTGCTTTGAGCAAAGAATCACATTATGGTGGGAGCATCTGTTGGAACAAAGCTGCTTACCTTGTGGTCAGGAGGCAAAAAAAGAGAGTAAGGAGGGGGCTAGGTACCCCTTCAAGGGCACCCCCCGCACCAATGACCTAAAGACCTCTCACTAGGCCCTAACTCTTAAGTTTTCACCATCTCCCAAGAGCACCAATATGGGGACCAAGCCTTTAACACACAGGCCTTTGGGAGACATTCAAGATCCAAACTATAGCAGTGAAAATATTGAGCCCACTTAAGTTAACACTTATGCAATACAGGAGGGGTGGAATTCTAATCCATCTGAGAAAATTCAGACACATGTTTTACTAAAAGCCTGTAAATAAAGACAGAAGATCTTAGTTCAAAGAAAGGAATTATTATAGTTGACAATAAAAGCCTAAATAGGACCTTAATTAAGGATTAGCCAATTAAGTAATTCCTTAATTAATCTGCTAACTGGTTTCTGTTGCAACCAGGGAGTTGCAACAGTCTTTAGCCATGACCTACCTGTACACATAAGTATGAGAATTAATATCTGCGGCCCAGATATGTGGAGGGTGACAAGCCTGGCCTCAAACCCCAAAGGGAAACCCAGACCTGAGGCAGAGTGAAAGAGGGAGGTGACAGCAGGTTTCAAGCCTCTAAATTTCTCTGTGTCCATTTCCTGTATACTACAGAGTTGAGAAAATTTTGATCTGTTCATTAAATACACCCCTGTAGAAGCAAAGTTAAATTATTTCCATGCCCAAGGCTAAAGATAAAGGTTATTATCATCTTTGGAGTGGAAAGAAATAGTCGTCCATTGTGTTGCCAATGAATGAGACCATATAGTTTTTAAAAATCCATATTGAAATTAACGCATAAAAAGTAGTGTTTGTGATCTTGCTCTCCTGTCACAAATGGTTTGATTTGTATGTCTTAGGGATCTCTGGCATCTCTCAGATCTCTCTTTACCATCAGGAATAGACATGCTGGAGAACCCGGACCCCGCTGGAGCCATGCCTTTTTCCGGTGGCTCTGGCCTGGGGCAGCCCTAAATGCTAGACCCTCAAAACTCATCCGTGCACATGACCTTGTTTTCAAGAAATCATCAAGCTTGGATGGAGGAAATGCCTTTCCCTCCATATGTTCTTAAAGCATGCAAAACTTGAAGAGAAATTTAACATGTGCTTCTAACTAATTTTTACTTAATTCTTCAGTGTTTGCTTTCTTTTTAAAGAAGATTCCATGTGATGAGAAAACCTGGGACTCAAGCTTTCTGAAGAGGGTTTCTGTTTTTTTGGGGGCGGTGGGGTGGGGATTTGAATTCAGGGACACTTGACCACTGAGCCACACCCCCAGCCCTATTTTGTATTTTATTTAAACACAGGGTCTTGCTGAGTAGCTTTAGTACCTCACTTTTGCTAAAGCTGGCTTTGAACTTGGAATCTTTCTGCCTCAGCCTCCCGAGATGCTGGGATTACAGGTATGTGCAACCAAGCCTAGCTCTGAAAATGGTTTCTTGATAACACATACAAAATAATGTGTGGCCAAAGCCTGTGGAGCATGCAGATTTGTAAGGCATGAATCCTGGATGGAGTTCTGAGGGGATGCTTCATTTGGACCCCCTGGTGCATGAAAGTCATAGGGTCACCATCTCCAAAGCCCCTCATTCTTAAATGTCACCCTCTCCCTGCGAGGTGGGTGTGTGGTGCAGCTATACCCTTTGTGGTTGCTTCCCAAGGTCTTCATTCAGTTTCACATATTTCTCTCCAAAATGCTATCATTCTTTTTCACTTCTTTCTTGTTCTTCCCCCTTTCGCCTTTCATTTTGGGAAGAGGGTTTAGGAAAAGAGGTTAAGTATCTTGGCCGAAATTCTGATGGTGCTAGAAATAGAACTCTAGATGGTTGACCCTCACACCCCAGGCCCAAGAAGAGACCACCCAGCAGGACTTTAGTGCTGCCCCCAGAGATGCTTCCCAGAACTGGGCTTCCAGAGTTTGACTTCTAGAAACAGAACATTAATGTACGGAAGGGGATTTCCCCTTCTTCTTGAATCCCACTTCACTCAGAAGGGCCTGTCCAAGTTTAGGGAAGGGAATGGCACTGGGTAGCTGTGGGTTGAAGAAAGAACTAATTCTGTAATTCCAGAAGTTGGTTCCAACCTGAGCCCCCTACTACCCCTACCTCCAGGTAACAACTAGGACAGTTAAAAGAACTCCTGGAGACAGGAGAGAGATTTCAGGGGTCTGGCAAACACAGCAGTTCCCTGTGTTGCTGGCAGGTGCCCAAGTTTAATCTGTGTTTATGGGAATTTGCAGGGTTGAGCTGTGGTGGATGGAAATACAGGTCTGTAGGCTCCATCGTCAATTAAGTTTCCTGCTCATCCAAAAACTTCAGGCCAAGATAATCAAGCAGGTGAAGGGAAAAGAGCAGATTATTTACTAATGCAAAGGACTTGGATAAATGTGTAATTACCTTTATGGTTCTGAGTGCTGTGCAAACCTCTGCTTGTGATCCTGAAGGAAGACTTTGAGTGAGAAACCAGTCTAGCACTTTCTCGCTGGAGTAAGAAAGTTCTGTGATCTCATATTGGTTGGTTTTATTCTTTTTTTTTTTTTATCTCTCTCTCAACACAAAGACCTTTTAGTTTTCTTTTGGTAAGACCAGGAACACTCCTAGAGGATCAATGGAATTAAAGGTGAAGAGAGAACTGTGAGAGGTAAATCACAGTAAGACCAAAGAAGAACCTCAGGTGTAGCTGGTTAACCGACAACAGTAAATCGCGGAGGAAATGTTAGACCCTAGGATGGCCTATGGGAGGGGGGTACTTTTTATTTAGGGTGGATAGCATTTGGTGATCTTCTAGAATCATATTCCACAGGTGTCACTGTTATTCAAGTTCCTAGGGGTGGGACAAAAGAAAAAAGCCTAACATCCTGTGGGAACATTGGGGGAAGTGGCACTGCTATGCCCTGCTTTTGTCTTTGGATTTGCTTTCCATGCAAATGTGCTTTTTACTTTGAAGGGATCTGGGTAAATAATTATTACAAAAATTAGCTGGAGGCAACAGCTTTCTCAAATATTCTCTTTCTGAAAGGAGGGTGGAGAGGAATGAGCCCAACCCTCTACCTGAGGACATTTCTGTTCTCTGTAACTGTTTTTTAAAAAAGGAACAAGAAAGTAAAGAGTCTACACAGCAATGTCTCTCTTTAACCAACCTTCTCATGTGCAATTTCAAGTGCTTTCAGAATTTGGAAGAGTGTTTATTTCAGAGCTATGCGTTGTCTCAGCAGGCTTATTTTGCTTATCCCAAAGTCTGGATATTCCTGCCTCTTCTCATTCCAAGGGCGTTTATGTAGAGTGTGTGTAATCAACCAGGTTCTCAATGCAGAGAGTTTAAATAGGAAGACTTGCGTTTGGCCCTTCTGATACTGAAGTCTATGCAGACAGAAGAATTTTATAATCCGAGACCTTCAAACGACAGGGCATACTTTTATTGTCCCCAAGTTTGATTAAGACTCAAAGGAGCAGCCTTACAGAGAATGTGTCTTTGCTCTCAACAGAACTTCTGTGGACTCATCCACTATAGCATGGGTGACCACTGGAAGGGTCCATGTGTTGGATTCCTTCATGGGATGGTTTTACTGGAGGAGGACTTAGGGCTTTATTTTTAGGAGTTGAAGGACCTCTCTTAGCCTCTGTGCCCCAGGTGTGTGTCTCCCAGATCGTGGTGAACTTCAAACAACAAGGGATAGGAAAATTTTGTGAAAATAAAACAAAACAAAACAAAAACAAAAACACACCTCCAACAGCAAAACTTGGCCTGGTATCAAAGCAGAGGAGTTAAAACTCCAAGTGACAAGTCTCCAGAAGCTTTTTGGAGGAAACCCGTTTCTTGGAAGGGGTGCCAGTGCCCTGGTGAGAAGCAAACACACTGGTCAGGCCTGGTGGATGGTTACCCAAAGCCAGATGACCTAGATCACAGAGGAGGAACTCTGACCTGGCTCAGCTTTTCACACCTTTCTCAACCAGATGTTTTCTGATGGGTGGACATGACCTCTCAGGAAATTTCACAATTTTTGGTAGTGGAAAGAAGTCAAAAGAATTCAGAACCTCCAAAAGCTTGTTACATTGCTAAATGTACATTTGGGGAATGCTTTTCTTTCTTTGCCCTCTCCTGGCCTGACTCTAATTATCTACAGAAACATCTGATTAACTCCAAATGACACGGCCTATGTATGAGTCCCACAGGGACGAGTTTTGGAAGGAACTTTCCAGAACCATATCACATTTCATTAGTTGGGCTCCTGCTTTCATGGCACTATCCGACTTTGGTTGGGAAATGAGAGACATTTTAGCTTTTCCTTACCTCTTTTCTTCCACAAAAGCATAAGTCACTGATAGTTGGCTAGAGGTTAGGAGGACAGGAGGGACACTCAGGGCTGAGGATGTGGTATTAACTGGTTCTTTATCTTCTCACCTGTAGCTCCTTCCCTTCCCTGAATAATCGGCCAAAAAGACAGGTGTGAAAACGGATGCTGAGCAATTATGGTCCTTGCCCTCTCTGTTTACCCAGATCTTCTGTGTCCTTCACATGTCAGATCAAGGAAAACCCGTTTCCAACTCTAGTTATCTGTCCCTTCTCTTAATAGCTCCAGCAATTACATTATTTACCATGTAGTTTAACACAAGTTTTATACGTAATATTGCTACTATTTCATATATCCAAATGTTAGATCTATACCTCAGCCACGGAGGCCCAGAGCAGATAAGCTGTCTTTGTGTGTCCATGAGGCAAGAACCGTCTTAGCCACAGATACTCATCAATTATCTGATCATAACGCCGCTGACACATTTGTCTCCCCAAAACCTGATTTCGGTACTTGGCAGATCCTGAGCAATTTTGGCAGCTGAGCTGTGGGACAAGACTTAAGTTATTTGTTCCCATTTATTGGTGAACTGAGCAGTCCATCCAAATTTAAAATTCTCTAATCAGATTAGCTCATTTTTAATCACCCGGAGTCTGGCAGGGTTTGCTCTGTGTGGGAGCTGGCAAGGCTCGACGGTTGCATTGACTTCCTTTGTGTACTCTTGATGAAGGTCTTTTCATCCTCGCCCACCTTGTGCTTTAAAAACTGAGTCAAGCTATGTCTCAAGGAGCTTTTTCTACCCTTCCTTTTTTCTTCTACCCCTTTTGTTAGGTCTGATGGCTTTACAGCCATGCTGCCTGACCTTTGCCAGGGTTAGGAGGAGTATATTTGCATGTGTGTATCCTTGTGCTTAGGTATACATGTGTATACACACATGTACATGTTTTTGCATGCATATTTAAGTATTGTGCACACTCATGCACAATTGTTGATGCATGATCTGAGTGATGGCATCGTGTCTGACTAGGCAAAGTAAAAATCTAGCCTCTATCTATCTATCCATCTATCTTTTGATGTTGGAGATTGAACCCAGGATGCTTTGCCACTGAGCTACATCCCTACCCCTTTTTATTTTTTATTTTGAGACCAGGTCTCACTAAGTCACAGAGGCTGGCCTTGAACTTGTGATCCTCCTGCCTCAGCCTCCTGAGTCCCTGGGATACAGGCATACACCACCATCCCTGGCAAAACTTACCATTTTCATCCAGAGACTATAGTTTATTTCTCACTGCCATTAAGTTTGTTTAACCTGTGAAACAGAAGTAAATTATTTTCTCTTGTACAGGTGTGTTAGTCAAGTTTCCATCACTAAAATGAAATGCTTAAAATAATTACCTTATAAAGAGAAAGGTTTATTTTGGCTCAGAATTTTTGGGGCTTCCAGTCCATGAGTAGGCAGACCCGTTGCTTTTAGGCTTCTCTTGGGCCTGCTGGATGGCAATAACAGGAGTGTTGGCAGAGAAAACTGCTCACTCACTGGCAGGAAGTGAAACAGGAAGAAGAACAAGTCAGGGTCCCACAGTCCCCTTCAAGTCACACCGACTTAAGGACCTCCCACTAGGTTCTACCTTCCAAAGGTTCCACCACCTCCCAACAGCACTACTCTGGGGACCAAGCCTTTTTACACATGGGCCTTTTGGGACGTCCAACACCAAACTGTAGCAATAGGCATTGGCCATTTTGCCTTTAGCATGACGTTTGCCTTCTCTGCTCACGTATTTTGCTGTGCTTTGTTTCTTGAGATCTCACCTAGGGTCCAGGATCAAACAGATGCAGGTTGCTGAGTGCTAATATTGTCTTCAAATGCTCAAATTCCAGCACCCTGGTAAAATGGTGGGAAGTGTGAGGCGGGCCCTTCTGAGGACAGCTAGGCAGAAACATGTATGATTTGCAGTCTCCCGTGGCGCCTAGCCCTTGCCAGGGTGCAGTGGGCACATACTTACTCTGTACCCACTCACACGCACCATTCCTGGATACCCAGGTAATTCACACACTTGCGACAAAGGATTCTCAATTCTGCCAAGAGTAGGATTGTAAAACTCTCTTTCCAATATTCCACAGGAAGCACTCTTCTGTGCCTTGTCCCCTTGCTTAGGTGGTAGTGGATGCTATTGGAGCAGCCTGAGTGAGCCCTGATCCCCCTCTCAGAGACTGCAGTAGCTGTGGGCAATGTTTGGCTGCCCATTCCCTCCACGGAGTTACGCCTCTTCCTGGGTCAAGCTCAGAGCGTTTGGGACAATCTGGAGTTACTATACGGATGCACGGGGAAGGTGGAAGTCATGCTTCCTCTGTCTGAAACACAACACTGGCTGTGTGGCTTCTTTATTTTCGGGGCATGGCGTTACTCTTTTGTTACAAAAGTACAAATGTGGCCAGCTTGGCATGTTCACGAAGATCATAGTTTTGGAGCTGGGTTCTGAGACATCAGACACAGGGCGTCCCTTGTGCTACGTTCCTGGGGCTTGCAGAATGACGACTGACTATTTTCCCCGCGGCCTGAGTACTGCTCAGGCTTCTTACCTTCACAGGAGGACCAGGCAGCGCACAGCATGGTACTTGCCTCCAAAACCACAAAAACACCCTGTGATTTAGGCAAGCGGCAGTTATGGTTATCTTTCCTGCATAGGTGGATGATGAAACTGAGACAGCGAGCAGACGGGATGCCAGCTCTCCAACCGCACCCTCTCTCTTGACCTGCAGGTCACCAGCACCAGCCCCATCCGCAGTAGATTATTTCTTCCTTCCTAAAAGTCCAGGCTGCCTTTTGCCACGCAGAGACAATGAGATCCTTAACCACGGGTGAAAGAGACCAACCGAATCAAAACAAACAAGGGCTTTAAAAAAAAAAACAAAAAAAAAAAACACTTTTCTTAGGAAGTCATTAAGAAATTATTGAGATGATTAATGTGGGTGGAAAATATTTAACTTTGGTCATTGTTTAGGCTGGCCAGTTTGATTGCATTAGGAATTGGTTTCAAGAAAGTGCTATAGTGTTCTCTCCCAGTGTTCCTTCGGCCCCGGGGTGCTACAGTCAGGTGACCTCTAGGTTCAGGGATGACCAGGGTCCACCGTAGTTGGAGAGGGGGGTCCATGGCGAATGAGCATTGGGGTAGGAAGGATGGTGGAGTCAGACTTCCCCTGCCCAGCCAAGTGTCCTCTTTGCCCTGTGGTGGCAAAGATGGTGACGATCTGGAGGATTTGGAAGCCAAAGGAAAACAAAAGAGAGGACTCCGGGTGAAGGCGAAGTGAGAAGGAGCCAGTGGATCTGTTTACAGGGCTCCAAGAGGCTTGCGTGAGGCACATCCTTTTTCTGGCAGAGGCGGCCAGCGGTCAGCTGGGAAGAGCCTCTCAGACAGCTAATGAGAGGTTCCTCCACTCTGACGCTGCCATCTCCCTCCCCAGCGGGTGGGGATGAGAACCTGTCGGCCACAGGTTGACCTCTCTCTCCAGTGTCCCCTGCATGGGCATCTGGGAGACACTGGCAGCGCCGGCACAGCATGTGCTCCGAGGCCCAGGTTTTTCTTCCTCCCATTGTGACGTGGACTGAAACCTGGCCATCTTCCTTTCCTCCTCCTTCATCTTTTCTTAGAACTTTTGTTCCTGTTTCTCACTTGCCTAAGACACAGGGAGGTGGAGCAACTCTATGAAGAGATTGTGTGGGGGAGGAGCTTCCCACCACCATGGGAGGCAGGATGTGCCCCTTCCTCTCCAGAGACCCCAGCTCTTCTGCCCCTGCTGGGAAGCTTTCTCCAGGGCCCCACATCTGGCACCATCTGCTTGGGAGGTGTTCAATCATTGTCACGAGGGCCAAACTGTAGCCCTCAGCTCTCTGAATGCACCTTTCACTGGTCAGTGAAAGAGGACGGAGGGAAGGGGCCAACCCACCTTACCATTTGACACCAAAGGAAACCGAGGCCCAGAAGAGAGACTGAGTGGCTGGTGAAAGCAGATTTAGCAGGTAATTTGGGTAGCAGTTAGACTGAGCACCCACCCATGCTGGTACCTAATTCAGTGTTTTTTTCTTCATAAAGCCAGAAAGCAGGGGAAAAGGGAGGGAGTAAAAGTAGCTACCAGACAGGAGGAAACAGAGAGTGTTGGAAAGAGAAAAGGGAGGTGGTGGAACTGGGGAAGGATGTTCTATCTACTGTCAAGGGTCCTGATGAGAAAGAAATGCAGTAAATACATCTCCTAATAAATGGTAAATGCAGATGTTGTTCCCTGGCCCTGATTTTTCTCAATCACTTTCACTAGTTAGTTGATGGTCCCGTGGGGTCTTCCTGACCCTGGGCTTTTACCCCAGTGAGAAAGACAACCATGCTTGTTAAGAGTGAAGTGACAGCTCACAGCTGCTTATTCACACTGAGTTGAGCATCTACTGTGTTCTCACTTTGTAAGATGAAGTCATGGGTCCTGCAGAACAAGCTATGTGTAGAAAAGGCCACGGTGGGGGGGGACACCTGGGGAACAGGAGTGGGAGCTGCAGTGGACAAATGTCCACCCAGTCCTGAGCATGGACAGACACTGGAGCAGTGTAAAGTAAGCAGCAGCTGCTCCACAGCCAGGCTAGTGACCTGTACTATGTCACCCTATTTAGTCCCTTCTTATTGGGTATTTAGGATTTGGCTCACTTGACTAGAGTGGTGGCAGCAGGTGGCCCGGGGTGGCATCTGGGCTTAAATTGGGAAGGGTTTCTGGGAGAGGTGAACTGTCCTTCCCTGAAAGGCAACTGGATCCTTGCTCAGTGTCTGTCCTCAGCTCCTCTGCCCCTCCACTTCAGGTTTCCTTGGGCACTTGGCTGCTGGGAGGGTTTTCTGAGCAAGAGCCCCTCAGAATGGGTCTTTAATGGCTATGAGCCCCAGAAGGTCTGTCTTGGCTGCTGAGTCCTGTAGCCCTGACACTCTGCTCTTGGATGGATGGGCCAGCTAGAGGTCATGTCATTGTCCCCAGGAGAAGACCTGCCCAGGCTTCAGGAGGGTGGGTGAAGACACTGACAAAGGCTATGACAGTCACCACATATGTGCTTGGCCCTGTCCTAAGCACTTTACAAACAATCAGCTCACCTGGTCTTGACAGTAGCTTCCTGATAGAGGTGCTGTCATCCTCCTTCTGCAGAAATAGCCAATGGCACCAAGAGGCAGGGATGGGATTCCGACCCATTCTTTCTTACTCCAAAGACCTCGTTCCAAGGATCAGGCTACATTGCCTCCTCATTCATTACCCCTGGGGCCTCTCTTTTCTCATCTGTAATATTAGGTCTTGAATGAGCTGAATGCTTGGGTACCTCTTGGCACTGCCATCCTGAAATTCTAGAGACGGGGTGTCCCCAAGTGATAAAAAGCCTTTGCCTTTGAAGTGATGGCACTTCAGAAATGTTGGAGAGGAGGAGACTCAAATTGCTGAGCCCCTCTGTGGCCCACAGCAGCCTCAGCCTATTTCTCAACTCATTTCTCCTCTGGTGCTCAGTGCTGAGCACACTTTGGGCAATCCCAGAGCTGCCAGCTCTCAGGAGAAGGTGCACTGGAGCAGATGCCTCAGGCTCCACCCCTGCAGACTGGACCCTTCTCTTAGCACATGTCCCTGCCAGCGACGCTCACTAGTCAGAGCCGTCTGATGCTGTCACCCTGCAGCTGCTCCTGGCTGCCACATCAGTTAGAAATAGAAATTCCCTTTGGCCCCAGAGCGTGCCCTTCGGCTCGGCTGCTGCTCTTCTGGGGATCCTGCCTGCTCTCCCTTAGTGGGTGGGGCCCCTCAGAGGGACAGGAGGTTGGAAAAAGCAGGGATCTGGCATCTGGGAGTCCCAGGGCTGTCCTTGGCTGGGATGCATAGGCTGACTATCCCTTCCTTGGTCAAGATTTGCGATAGGACCTCACAGAAGGTGGTCTGATGCTGGCCTGGCAGGGAGGTCTCCTCATGCCCCCTATAGCTTCCAGTGTGGAGGAGCTCCCCAAACACGTACCAAGGGAGCTGTGGACATGGGATGGGGCAGAATCCCGGAACATGCTACAACTTGAGGGGTTGTGTGCCCACCTTTTTTCTCTTTCCCCTAAATTCCTTCCCTTCCCATCTCCCCTGTCTCCCTTCTACTCTGCTAAGCATCCCTTGCCCCCTTCTTTACCCATGTGACTTTCTGCCTTGAGGACAGTTGAAAGTTAGGTAGGAGTCAGGTATGGCTTTTCTTGTGACCCTACAGGGCAGGCAGTATTAGGAGTGGCATTTGGCCACGGGTGGTGTTGTGCAGTCACAGGACCAGGGAGACACAGGCCTTGGCTTCTGGAACCATCAGGCCTCCAACTGTGCCTCCTGATGGAGGAATCCAGCCAGGACGCCTGGTTACCCTGATTTTGACTCCCTCCTGGAGGGCCCACCCAAGGTGCCTGGCCTCAGAGCCAACGCACCCCTTCCCCTGTGCCTCTGAATCTTGGCCCTGCTCCTCCTGTTTCTGAGGCTGCCTCCAAGTCCAGGGTATCACACTGACCTGAGGAAGCACAATGACATGGTCCCAGCAGGGTGTGGTCAAGGAAGTTGTTTTTACTAATGGTAAACAGGATAGTAAAACAACAATAGCAAGGCAGGCACTTCTTCCCAGGGACTGCAAGTGGGTTTCTCCGCATTCTGGATGGTCCACAGCTTTCTCCTCTTTAATGTGGGACTGATTCCCAAGGGGGTCGACATTGAGGAAGGAACGAAGGGCTTTTGAGACTGTTTCAGTCACTGCGGCTGCAACCTTACCCACATGTGATTGCCCACCAAAGCCCCTTGTCTGCGTTTGTAGCCCCTGTTTTGCTCACGAGGAGAGAAGGCTCATGGGCTTTAAATAGGCTGCTCGTGGTCGTGTGATTGAGACGTATGCTGGCCAGGCTGCTGGCACATCTGCTTGCTACAGGGGTCACGGTCTTCCTGCTTCCACAGTGTGTATGTAAGAGTGTGTTCTTTTTCTCTGTTTTGTGTGTGTGTGTGTGTGTGTGCATGTGGTGGGGGGCAGATGTGTAGATAGATGAACTTCATACAGTCTAACCAGCTCCAGGCTTCATGCAGTGCTGATGGCATCTGAGGTTTATGAAGTTCCCTCACCAGCAAGAGTTTATTCCTACTCCCCTGAGTTTCAAGGGATCTCTTAAACAGAAGTAGCCCCAAACATTTCCATATAATTGTTGATTTTTACCTATGTTCATACCACCATGAAAGATGAAAAGGAGGTGCTCAAACTGTTACACTTCTGGAAACTGAGGAACAAAGAAGGAAAGCAATCCAGAATCTGACCCCTTCTCTCCATTTCTACTGCCCCAGTCAATGCTCTGCCATCTGCTGCCAGGGTCATTGCAGTAGCCTCCTAATTGTTCTCTCTACTTCTTCCCTTGACCTCTTCCTACTGCCCCAGAAAAAACAATCTTAGGTTATATTATCCCTCTGTTCAGGATCCCAGGATGGGTTCTCACTGTGGAGGGAAACCCACTTATAACAGCCTGTAAGACTCTGCCTGCTCTGTGCTCCCTTCCCCCACTGCTTTTTGAATTTCTCTCTTCAGACCATTCCACCGGCTTCCCGTTGTTTCCAAGACATACCAGGCCCTCCGCCTTTGCACCAGCTATGCCCTCTGCCTGGATCCCTTCCGATCTGACCCCTCCCTTCAAGTCTTTGCTCTAATATCCCTATGGCGAGGCTTGTTCTGAATACCCTACTGAAAACCACAGCGCTCTTCTGTCATCCAGATCCAGACTTTCCCTGGGCTATTTATTTATTTATTTTTTCCTGAATACTTATCACGTTCTAAAATATCATGTAATTTACTTATGTACTGGTAGCATGTAAGTTTTATTAGGACAGTGATTTCACCACCCCCCGCCTCTGTTCACCAGTGTATCCCAAGTACCTAGAACATTACCTGACTCATAGTAGGTATTTCTAACAATTTTAAATGAATGCATGAAATCACATATAAGGTCCATGAGGGAGTCATTTCTTAAGCCTTGAGATTTTACTCCCAACATAAAAAAAAAAAAAATTTCCCCAAGTGTTGGGAGCGGCAACTGAATTATGGGTTTTGAACTATCCTGTGGCAGAGGCGATGCCCCTCTGGAGAAGTCTCGGTGCAAAGGTACTGATGGAGATAGCTCAGTTGCTATGGTGACACCCTGTTCAACAGAAGGTTATGTGCCAGCCACAGAGCTATTCAGTTCTTAACCTTGAGTTTCAGAGGCCAGCTGCTCAGGGTTAGAAAGTTAGGGGAACAATCTGATAATCATAATCAGGTTGCTCAAACTCTTGACCTTGGCTCCTCTTGCTTTGTAGAAACTTTCCCCCAATAATCCTTTCTGTGGTAAAACGTATATCATAAATGTGCTGAGCTGACTTGTGGTCATTGAACTCCATCAGAATGTGGTACCCACCAGGTCCCAGCTTTTTTTCTTTTTGCGTGTCTGTTTGTTTTTTCTAATTCCCCATTGCCCCTCATCGGGTTTCCTGAATTAACTATTATGCAGGTTGCATGTGTTTAATGTTAGAATAGTTCTATTCTCCAAGTTAAATCAAAAGTTAGCACTGGCCGTAGAATGCAGAAGGGCACTGTCATGTACTGTTATACAGTTTGTGCCAGGCACAACATGCATGTTATCTCATCTGGTCTGCACATCTTTCCTAGGAGGAAAGCGAGACTCAAAGAAGACAGAGTGACCATGGCTTTTAATCCCAAGTCAGTCTGGCCTCAAAGCTTACCTCACCTCTCTGGGGGAAAACAGCACTGCTAATCCAGTTGTTGGCCCCTCAGTATCCTGCCAGCTGTGTAGAGTTCAAGACTTAATAAGCTCAACCTAAGTCTTCTGGATCCTGCTCCTTTTGCCCAATATTATGTGGGCTTCTCCCTTGTCTTGTTCTCCTTTTCCTCTGAGGTTTTGGATTGCTGGCACTCATTACTCACATATTGGCCTTTGCTCAAACGTCTGCTAAAGCAAGCCAGGAAGTTGCAGGAAAGCAACTGCAGGGTTTGACAAGTCACCAAGGGGCATGTCAGCTTGCTGAAGTCCAGAGCCCACCCTCCACTCTGGCCCTCCCCTCTCCAGATGAATTTAGATTGGTTCTGTGAAGGGAGGCTGCCGAGGAGTGTGGTCAAGGTTGGCCTGCTGTTCTTGTCCTCTATGGGCTCCTCCCTGGATGAGCACACACCCATGCATTTCAGAAAGACTCAGTCTCTATCCTGTTGATGACCCGTGAAGGGTGAATTCATTCCTTTGACACAAGGAGTCCTTGTTCTCCTCATGGTGATTAGATATACCATGCAAAATTACTAACATGGTCATGTGCCGCATAATGATGCTTTGATCAAAGACAGACCCCGTTTATGACAGCAGTCCCATAAGATTATATTGCACAGTGACATCATAGCTCACTTAGTTTGTGTAAGCACACTCTATGATGTTTGCACAATGATGAAATCACCTAACTACACATTTCTCAGAATATATCGCCATCGTTAAGTGGCAACACATGACTACATTACAAATGCATGAATCAGGGACAGATATGATCTATGGGCTGTGTGCTATGTGTGGCTCCTCAGTTGTTAGTTTGGAAGTGAAAAATTACTATATAAATGTAGTGTTCTTAAGAATTAAAAGAGAGAACTGAGGACAATAAGGTGAACCAAAGATTGGTCTCTGTAGTGCGAGGGACAAACACCTGGAATTAAGTATTTGTAATAGGGATAAAATCCTCTTCAAATTGGAAGGGCCAGGCAAGCTGGGCCCAGGGTTGTAGTGGCTCACACTCTGTCCATTTTCCCTAGTGGGACAGGAAAAACCCTCCTGTTGGCTACTAAGAGAGCAATGCTCAGGGACATCAAGCACTCCTTCTAGGACATTGGGTTCCAAAGAAGTGAAGCCTTTGGAAGTTACCATGGAGACAGGAAGGCTTCCCTGGTGCTTCATGGGATCATTCAAGGGCATTTCTTATCCCTCTTATCTCAAGTTTCAAGGGACACAGAGCTCTTTACCTTCCTCAGCCTCCAGTTCCTTGCGGGCTCAGGAGAAGGTTGAGTGGAAGCACTAAGAGTGGATGGCCCTGGAGGGATTGGAAGCGGCTGGCAGTCCTGAACTCGTTCCCCTTGCATTTATTTACCACTGGCTTTGTGGATTTATCATTCAGCCTTCCAGGACAATTAATTAGTCAGTGAATTCCATGCATAACATTAAGCCCTGCTTAAACTCTCCTTACTTCCTGAGCCGTTCCTCTGGCATTTTTGGTAGGGTCAGGGATCAGACATCATTATCTGAGTCTCCTCTTGAGTTTCAGTCCTGGTGCTCAGTATGTGCTCCCTGACCTGAGAGGTACTGAATCCGCCATTTCCTACTGAAGAGAACAAATAACCAGAAACGTGCAGATTAAAGAAGCAAGGTGTCCTCGTTAAGGACCCAGTGCAGACTCTCACTCACAGAGTCCTGCAGGCTTTTCCTCAAAGGACTTTGATCTTGAACTTAGTACCTTTTTTTTTTTGGTAGGTGGTCTGCTTGCAAACTTACTTTGCTTTTAATGAAGACCTCCCTGCGAAAAATATTAATTCGGATGATCTAATCAGAGCCACACGTGAAGTTTGAATGATACTGTTCTGCCTCCTGCTCCTTTATCCCCTCCCCTCAATACACAGGGATTCTGTTTAAAGAAGCCCTTGGAGAAAACTGCTAGAAGAGGCCTGCCTTGGTCTTTTATCATCGATGGTTCTGGATCTTTTCTAGATATTTGCTGGAATTCTCCAAGCGAACTCCTCCAAAGAGCCCAGAATGCCAACCTTCTTTCCAATCTCTCTGTCTTGCCTAGAAAAAGACCCCGACCCTTGACCTGAAAATTCTCATTATATTAAATAGGACACAGGAAACTTTAGGAGCAGGGTGGCCTAGTGAGATGAATGCAGGGTCTCTGGACTGGTAAGGGTGCCAAGGACTCGTTGGGCTGCATGCTCTCTTTTTTTGTTATTACAGTGCAGGGCACAGGTGCCATCATTTGGCACACTTTTCTGTGAGTATATTCCACGTCAACCCAAAGTGAAGAAGAGAAAATAATAAAGAGACTAATAAACACAAATTCAGGGCAGTGCTCGCTTGGGGGCAGGGACAGGGAGGAGGGTATCATTAGGGAGCATACTGGACTTTCAATGACACAATTGAGATTTTAGGTTGGGTTATCTAGCTCCTTTGAATTATTTGTCTTATGATTCATAACTCAAATAATACCAATATCCTTTTGCATGTATCAAATATTCAATAGTAAGCTGTATGAGGATAGAGTAGAAAGATCCTGCAGGATCTACGGCCATGTTGCTTTTGGCTGAATATGAATTTTCCCAGATCCTCATTTGGCTCATCTGCACAATGGGGATTATCATCTACAATTAATAACTCAGTAGGCAATAGGGATATGTATCATAAGGCAAAGTAGAGGGTGTTGCCAGAGCATAAAATACTAGGACTTAACCTAGTTGAAAGGGGAAGGGGGTGTCCGGGAAAACCTCCCTGAGAAGATAAAATTTGAGGTGGGTGTTGACAGAAGCTAGTTTTAAGTCGGCAGAATCGTACTGGATTCCTCTCCCTGTATCCTCATATACAGCTAGGTCCTTTGGGAAAATGTGACAGAAATGCTCTAGAGAAGCATGGAATTTCAGAGCTGCAGTGGACCTCAGAGGACACTATATCCCCTCCCTCCTCCTCAGTGTTGCTGATGAAGAAAATGAAGCCCAAGAGGTAATGTGACTCCCCAAACCCTCGAGCAAGAGAACTGGGACTGGAACACGGGGCCACACATGTGCCTGTTACATGCCAAGCACACTTCTAGTACCCTTCGTGCTTGATGTCCAATCTTCACAAGTAGTTTCTTTGTTTATAGGTAGGTAAACAGGGTCAGAGAGGTCATATGGCTCAGTCTAGAGTCAGAATTTGAACCCATTCTGACTATAGAGCCCCACACTCCTAATCTGGATGCTACCTTCCTCCCTCCAGAACCTCAGTTTGCAGTATTTCTACTGACTTGGGACATTTCTCGTTTCTCCTCCCTTCACAGAGTTATTCTACGGTCTTTTTGGAGAGAAAAGATAGTAGCAAAAATTTAACCCAGGCACCAACCACACGAGTGCCTAAAATGAGACAGAATATAAACCCTATGGACTTAAAGTGGGTGAACAGGGCTTTTTTTTTGGTACTGGGGATTGAATTTGGGGTGCTTAACCATTGAGCAACGTCCCAGCCCTTTCTTGTATTTTGTTTAGAGACAGGGTCTGGCTGAGTTGCTTAGGGCCTCGCTAAGTTACTGAGACTGGCTTTGAACTCGTGATCCTCCCGCCTCAGCCTCCGGAGCCATGGGGATTACAGGTGTGTGCCACTGCATGTGGTTTTTTCTTTTTTCTTTTCTTATTTTAAAGCAGGGGTACAGCATGGTCAATGCCCTGTACAGAGAAAATGGAGGGTGGGCCTTGGGAGCGGCAAGCGAGTTTAGCTCCATGTTCCTTACTGAGAGCACAGGGAGAGCAGGAAGGTGGCAGGAATGAGTTGTACATGGTTCTCTGAAATCCCTGGCTGGCAGGTGCAGTTGAGACCAGTCATGGAAGACGCTGCCACCAGGTAGAAAAGTTCAGACTTGGTGCGGAGGCAATAGGGAGCCAGAGAGGGGTTTTGAGCAGGGGGTCACAAAGGGGACAGTGTTATTTTAAGAAGGGAACCTGAGAGTCTTTTATCTTCCCGCCATGCTTCTCTGGAGACTGATCTCCCAGGAGGATGTGCCTGGCCTCAGGTTCAGGAGTTTGTGCTGGAGGGGTCGCTTCCAGGGAGACTCCCATTTCCACTGGTCATGGGGATGTTGCTTTTCAGATGTGGAGGGCTGAGTCATGGTTTGGACTTCTAGGAAGTTTTCACTGGGGCTGGTGTTCCCTCTTTGAGATGGGGCCCCCCACTTCCACTCAACATTTCTTCCAGCCCCCAAGACTTTTTCTTCTCAACATTCCTACCTGTGCCCTACAGAGGCATCCTCGATGGGATCTCATCATTGGTACTAAGGGATGTTCTTCTCAGTCGGGTGCATTCCTCAGGCTAACTTCTATTCCACCGTGATGGGGAAATTAATATGGAGATTCCCACTTTTATATCATCTGTTTCAGAAAGATGTTTATTTTCCCCTTCAGACGGCCCTCCCCTCTATTTGCATAAAGGCAAGAAAACAATACTGCCACCTAGTGGAAATTCAAAGTGTGACCTTCAGAGCTCCTCCTACTGACCCCAGTAGATTATTTTCTGTAATTAATATTTAAATTAACCGGCAGTCCTGGGCACAATGTTCTTCCATGTGTATGGATCCAAGTGGATTTTCAGGTCCCCTTCTTGTTCTCTTAAAACTTACAGTTGCAAATCTCAGAGGGCCTATTTTGTGTATACCAGACAGAAATAGGTACAGGAAATAGGTACAGGAAATTCACCTACTTTTCCTTGACTGTGCCACACGCCAATCCAGGGAGGTAGGGATCTGAATACCCACTTTACAAAAAGGGAAAACAAGGCCAAGAAAGATTAATTAAGTAACTTTGAACTTTATTGAGCAACCAGCATGTCCAACCATGTATGAGGCTGCCTGAGTACTGAGGTCATTCAGACACCACGGTAGAACATGGTCAGGTCCCAGCCAACTTGCATTAGAAGGAAGACCTTCACATACTGAGATAGTCCAGGAACTCAGACTGGAGAGGAGGGGTGGGTCTGCAAGATTGTATCAGTAGAGGAGAAGGGTTGGGGGTGAAGGCATGGAGGAGCCCCAGCCAGGCATGTCTGTTACCAGGAGAGCCCTTAAGAGCTAAGTGTGTGCATGTGTGTGGGGAGTGGTGGTGGGGAGCTCCAGGGAGTCACCATGTCTACTCCCATGCTCCATTTATGACTCAAGAACAAGATGTGCTTGGTGATAGGAATTTAAACCGTGTAGAAGTGCATAATGTCAAAAGAAAAGAAAAAAATCTCCCTTTAGCCCCATCCTCCCCCAGAAAACTAGACTAATAGTTAAAAGTTTGGTACATAGGTGATCCCTGACTTATAAGTTTTCAACTTTATGATGGTGCACTAGTGATACACATTTGGTAGAAACTGAAGTTTGAATTTTGAATTTGCATCTAGCAAATTCCCAGGCTAGCAAAAAAGCAGTACAATTCCACTTCTCAGTTTACACCCAAAGGACTTAAAATCAGCATATTACAGTGATGCAGCCACATCACATCAATATTTACAGCAGCTCAATTCATAATAGCTAAACTATGGAACTGACCTGCATGCCCTTCTACAGATGAATGGATGAAAAATATGTGATATGTATGTGATGGAATATTACTCAGCCTTAAAGAAGAATGAAATTATGGCATTTGCTGATAAATGGATGGAGCTGGAGAATATCATGCTAAGCAAAATAAGCCAATCTCAAAGAATCAAAGGCTGAATGTTTTCTCTGATATGCGGATGCTAATTCACAATGGGTGTGACTAGGGAAGAATAGAGTTACTTTAAATTAGGTAGAGGGGAGTGAAGAGAGAGAGGGAAGACAGTAGGGGATAAGAAGGCTAATAGAATGAATCAGACATTATTACCCTTTATACCTATATCACTATATGACTGGTGTGATTCTACATCATGTACAACCAGAAGAATGAGAAATTATACTCCATTATAGATGATGTATCAAAAAAAAAAAAAAAAGGGCAGTACAAATCTCTAATACTTTCCTGTGGTGCTGGGCAGTGACAGTGACCACAGTTTCCAGGCAGCCACCCACATGATCATGAAGGAAAATAACTAAGATTCTATAAGGTGCTGGGTGGCTAAGCTGTCATGTTTGGTAGGTTAGGTATATTAAATGCATTTTTTGGGCTTGTCATATTTTCAACTTTTGATGGCTTTTTTGGAATGTAGCCCCATTATAAATAAAGGAATGTCTATAAATGCTTCCAGAAGATTCCTTATGCCTATAAAGCTATATAGATGTATATGCTTATCCACATAATACGTATATATATATATAATATAAATTAATGCAGCATATTTAATGTGATTTATTTTGAATAGGATTATATCTTAACTACAGTTTTGTAATGTCTTAGTCATGAAAATTCAAATTTGTCATCTTTAAACTTAATATTTTTATTATGGAAGTTTTAGACATGCACAAAAATAGAATATTATAATAAATCTACCCCTGCCTGGTTCAATATTTATTAATTCATGGCCAAAGGGCACTTTACTACTGAGCCACATCTCCAGATACCTTTTTATTTTTTTATTTTGAGAGTCTCACTAAATTGCTGAGGGCCTCACTAAGTCGTGTAGTGCCTTACTAAATTGCTGAGACTGGCTTTGAACTTGCACTCCTCCTGAGCTGCTGGGATTCAAAGCATGTGCCACTGCGCCTGGCCAGATTGGATAATTTTAAATAAAGCTCACGCAGTGGTGTCACACATTGCATCTAGAAATATATCTGTATCAATCTGAAAAGATAGGGGCACTTTTAAAAAAATCATGTAGTCTCAATGCCATCCATTATCACATTTTTAAAAGCATGACTTCCTTTAAATCATCAAATATCCAATCAGTATTCAAAGTTTTCTAATTGTCTTAAAAACTTTTAGTACCTGATGTATTTGAAAATTTAAATAAAGTCTATGTATAACATTTGGTTGATGGTTTTTAAATTTCATCTCATTCATAGTTTTCTACTTCTTTTCCTGTTTTTTCATTTTTGCCTTTTTTTTTTTTTTGGTTGAAGACACTTAGTCATTTGTCCATAAACTTTTCCACATTTTGGATTTAATTGATTGCATTCTCAAGGTGTCTTTGAATCTGTTCCTCTGTTGCTGTATTTCTGTAAACCAGTAGTTAGTTCTAACAGAATCAGACCTGATGTCTTGGCAAAAAAAACCAAAAAAAACAAAACAGAAGTTTCTTGGGCAGGGGAATGACCCAGGGCATGAGTAGCGAGCTGGTGGGCTCAGGGGACAGTCAGGCTTCTCAAGCATCCCTTTGAGTTGCTCTTCCTGGGCACTGGGGCTCCCCAACCCCCATAGGGTTGGTTTTAAGGGCACTCAGTTGCTGGGGGTGGGTGTCACAAATCATCAGAATCTTTCTTGGGGACCCATAGGGTCATCTGATCCTGTCACTTGGTCTGCTGGGGCTGACTGGCAGCTCTTCTTCATGACAAGTGGAATGTGGTTTCCTCTTGCTGTGGTCCCACGTTTACTTCTTCCTTCTCAGGAATGAAATGTCTCCAGTTTTACAAAGGAACCATAAAAATGCCTTTCTTCCCATTTTTCAGCCTATTCCTCCAGTTGACCTGCTGAGCCACTGAGGACAGCTAGGTTGGACCATGTTTGCAGAAACTGCCATTGCCCCTGAAATGCTATACATGTCATATGTTAAACTCCTGAAGAAGAATCACTTAATTTAGAAATCTAGAGACTCTCCCTGAATCCTACATCCCACCCTATCCCTGTCCCTGGGAGTCTTTTTGGGGGGGAGTACTGGGAATTGAATTCAGGGGTACTTGACCACTGAGCTATTTTGTAGCCCTATTTTGTATTTTATTGATCGACAGGGTCTCACTGAGTTGCTTAGTGCCTCGCTTTGGCTGTGGCTGACTTTGAACTCATGATCCTCCTGTCTTAGTCTCCTGAGCTGCTGGAATTACAGGCATGCACCACCACACCTGGTTCCCTGGGAGTCTTTAGGCACATTTTTCTTAAGCAACTGTACCCAGTTTTTCCATGCCTCCCTTCCCCTCCCCGACCCTGGGAATAAATTGCACTTCTTCACAACAACCTGTTTGCTATTTTCTATTCACCAAAGACTCAGACCCAGGGTTGCTCATCCCCAGCAACGAACAGTTGATCATTTGGTTGCTCTCTTGGCTCAGAGAAATGTATGCTATTCTTCAAGCTTTGAGAAATATTAAAAATGGTTCCTCAACATAATTTTCGTGAGCTCTGAGAAGTCTGGGTCAGCATGGGTGGGATTACTTAGTTATCAGAATTGTGAATCTCATTGTTGGAGAGGACCACAGAAGATGACCTGGTTTACTGTTCTCATTCACCCCCTCCCCACGGCTCTCATCCACCCCCTCCTCTGTTCCTTCAGTTGAAAAGAAAAGAAAAGAAAAGGAAAAAAAAAAAAATATATATATATATATATATATATATATATAGACTCTAGGTAATTGACATCCTTTCTCAGAATCAGTAGATAATAAATAGAAATGAGGTTTGAGCCCAATCTTTGGTTATGTCTCAGAATTTTTGTACATTGTATGATGTACCAACAGAGATAAATCCAGTGATGAGGGGCAGCCTTCAAATAGTCATTCTGTGCAGTGGGAGACATATCTCCTCTGCCTTCTGGACTCTCTTGAGCTGGCTTAAGGGAGGGATACTTTCTAGACTAAGCCACCAAACCCTCACCAAGCCCTTCTTGCTGTCCTCTTGTCCACGTCCTTCTCTGACTTTGGCCCAGTAAGAACTCACAGGTTTAACTGCCCACATCCTGGGGATGTACGCTGACTTCACAGACTGTATTTGGGTTCTTTCCTGGAGGTGGTGTGTGGTGTAATGACACAAACCCCAGATGGACTTAGGTTCAAATCCCGAATTCCAATTTGACATCAGTGTGTTGTTGGGCAAGTCACTTAGATTAGGACCCTCAGTTCCTGTATCTTGAAGATGGGCTCACAGTCCCCGTCCCAGGACTGGTGTGACTGTTCCAGAGTGTACATCCCCAGCTCGTGGCGTACCCTGCGTGTTACTAAATGGTGGTTATTAGGACTGGAAAGACAAGAGTCGAATCCAGCCTCCAGGGAACGGGCGTGAGCAAGATTTAAGATAGAAAGCCAGTGTTTTTCAGGATAATGTGTGCTTTTGTTTGACCCTAAGATTGGGGAAAGACAGTTGTTTTTTTTGTTTTTTTTTTTATGAAGTATCTACTTTTCTTGCTCACAAGCTCTAAACTGAGTAAGATAATCAACTCTCTGTGATATAATCTCTGGAGTGTGTTCTTGGTGGATTGATCACACACACACACACACACACACTTGGCAAAGGGGAACAAGCTCAGCAAACCTCTCCCCACAAGTTGGCACATGGCATCTGCCGGGTCGTTAGCCACAGTTTCCTCCTGTCTGAATCCAGAGAGCAAAAACTGGGTTAGGAACAGTTCATGAGAAACATCCCCTCCGCCGACCTCCTCAGGTACTTCCTCTTTATTATTTCATTACTTTTTGTCTCGGCGAATTTTGCTCTTACAATTTCAAGATAATCATTTTACTTTCGTGCGCCTTCCCCATCCAAATTGGATTACAAATAGCTGGCCCAGGGGCCGGCGTGCGCTCGCAGGCTGGTGCTTGGCAGCCTGGGTCCTTGGGAGGCTTGGGCTGTTTGTTTATTTTCAATTGAAGCCCTAAGTGCTGGAATGACTTCCACCTCCTTCGCACACAGCCATCTCAAAACCCCCTTTGTTCCCTGGTTGCCGAGGACAAATACTCGGGGTTTTCATTAGCTGTGGTGAGACTGCCAGTTTTGTTGGCATCGTCCTGCCGGTCTCTGTCCTGTGGTCAGCCTTTTTATTTAAAAATTAAAAAAAATCACTCTGCCTGTGCGCACACATACATCCCCACCCTCCCAAGGCTACACCGTGACGTTTACCTGACTGTTGGTTCTCCTTCCAGGAACAGAAACACCAGTGGGTAAGGAAAACAGGAGTGGGTCCCAGGCCAGGAACTGTGGTTTCCTGCACTGCATTTCAGCGTTTCCTTCTCTGGCTCTCTGGTTCTATCTGCATTTTCTTATTTCGTGTTCCCCTTTGGTTGTGTGGAGGTAGTTTTCTTATTGTTTAATGCCACCTCCAGTGGCAGAGGGAGAATTAACTAGAACACAGACTGGGCTCCATGCTAGGCAGGAACGCAATTTTCCTTGGCCTTTTGGCTGTGGGGATGTTAGATAGCCCACCCTGTTCGCTGGTCACGGGTGACCTTTCCCTTGGTGTGGTTCATGGACCACCAGCAGTAGCATCTTCCAGGGGCTGGGAAATGTGAAAACTCTTGAGTCCTACTCCAGACTCCTTGAATCTCAATTTCTGGTGGTGGGCTCAGGAATCTGTTAGCAAAGTCACAGATCTGCCTGTAAAAGGCATTCGCAGAAGATACTCCTGCTGCCGCCACTCATTTCTCTCTTTATCTTCAAGGCTATGACTTTGAACCTTGTTAGGATTCAACCCACAGGTAGTTTGGTAGTTTTTATTCTCCGTTATCTTTTGGTGCATGACATGCCCAGAGAAATGCCTACTGTGATCAGAGAACAGGGTGGGCTGTTGAACATCTCCACATCTAAAAGACCAAGGAAACCGGTGCTCCTGGCTAGCGTGGAGCCTAAATCTTGTTCTCATTAATTCTGCCTCTGTCAGGGTCATTCTGTGCTTGTTTTCAAGGAGTCCTGGACTTAGTTGAAGAGATAAAAGTGAATTTATATTAAAAGAAAAGTAACTGCACATGGCAAAGAAGGCCAACTGAAAATATATGAAATAAATTTGATTTTTAAAGGAGAGGAGGTGTTGGCCTTTGTGTAGGAGCCTAAGGAAGGACTGTTGTAGGGTTGGAGTTAGGCAGGAAAGCAGTCCTTATAGAAGCGGCCCTGCAGACAGCAACCTGCTGGGGAGGAGGGACTCGTGTGGGTGAGGTATGGAGCTGAACCTTCCAAAGAAGAAGGCAGAATTGGACCAGTTAGGAAGGACTGTGAATCTAGAAGATTTGTTTTTGGGAAGATTAAATGATAATCATATTAATTGGAATTTAGTGAAGAAAATTTGGCAAATCACTGCTATAATCAGTGTCATGTTGGGATTTGTGGTCAGAATCCAATTTCCTAATTTGGTGTCTTTTCATTTCATTCCACTGAGGTGCTCCAAAATAGAGATCTCATTCCACTGGAGGGGCTGGAGAAGATTTTTAGGTAAAATGTGGACAAGACACGCCCTAACCTTTTTATAAACATCTTTAATTACAAAGAATTTCATACACTTACAAAAGTGTAACATGATCAGAACTTTGATTTAGCAATGAAAACTCCATAAGTCAATAATGTGAAGTTTAAAAGCAGAGAAAAAAAATAATGTTTGGGGATAAAAATCAAAACGGCAGTTGCCTTTGATTGTGGTAAGGGGTTCTTGGCTGGGAAGGGGCAGGAGAGAACTTTCTGGATAATGATGATGTTGTCTTCACTGTGGTGTTGATATACAAGTGTATGCATTTGCCAAACTCAGTGAACTGTGTGCTTAGGATCTGGGTATTTAATTATACCTCAAAAATAAAGTTATTTCTCCTCTTTTTCCTTCAATTTTCTTTCCAGCCTTATATCAAGGAGAAACTCTTAGCTTGGGGCTTCAGCATCATTAATTTCTTTTTAATACTTGTTTATCTCTTTTTAAAAACAAAAGCAGAGGGCCTTAAAATAATATGATTTGTTTTCATTGTATTAAATAATTATGTATGGTCAGTGATACTGGTTTTCCTAAGAAGTATTGTATTTCTTTTAAATGTGAAGTTATTTAAGAAAGAAGGAAGCAGTAAGCATACCCTGTGAAAACTGAGGGTGGCATGAGACTGGCTGAGGTTTGTGAACACTGGAGGGATAAGAGCTTCTACTTCAGGGGCACTCCTATGTGACTGATAAAAGGGTCTTGCTGAGAAATGACCTGTTTGTCTTGATACCACTCAGACATTGCTGGTAATGTTTAGTTTTGTTTTGCAAATTCATGGTGACAGTTCCCCTGAGAGCCAGTGGCATTAAGAGATGGTATCTGGTTTAGGGGATCTCCGGTAGCCTAGAGACCAATCAGTCCAGGCCCAGGAAATAGAGCAGATGTTACACTGTTCTTCCAGGAACCAAGACTCTGACCTCTTCCTCTTGTGTATTCCTGGATAGCTGGGAGGCAGCCCGTGCTGTCTGTTGGAGTGAAATGAAGACAAAGGGTCAGGAAAGCCTTGAATCTGTCCCTTAACCTGTTGTAGTGACCCAGTATCTTCTAGGGCTCTGTCATGGCAACAGGTACAGCCAAGCTGCCTTGGTAGTGAGGGTTAAGTCTCCTGGCCTTGTTGGGCCATGAGGAGTGAGTAGATATCCCCTTCTCTCCACGGGCCTGTGCCTTCTATAGACATGTGCTGGGACCTTTGTGGGCAAAGAATAATGTAGCAGGGACATCGATTGTAGTTTTCCAGTGACTTATTTGTGTGCCATGGTCCTCCTTACACACTGGGTTCCAGGGAGGGCTGAGCTTTCCAGCTTGCCTGTCCAGCTTTGCTGTGGATCCCTTGCCTGGCCACCCAGAAGAATGTGTCCCAAGTTTCCAGGAGGAGTTACAGTGAAGAGACAGTTCAAGTGACAGTTGCTGTTTAACCACCTCACTTGTGGGGTTCCAAGAAAACTGTGACATCAATGAAGTTTGTATTCTCTACCCCAACTTCCGTTTCTGTACCCGCCCACTCCATCTCTTTCTGGCTGCTCCTAGGATCTGCTTTCAGCCATTTTATCTTTAGGTTCCATCTGCACACTCCCTAATCCACTGCATGGAGATGAGGCAAACCCAGAGCAGAGGGGCTCTGCTCCTGGGGATGGGGCAGGCTTTGGCACTGGAGGCTCAGTTAGGAGGGAGGGTCTTTTGTGTGACAAGTCAGAGGTGAGAGAGAGGTGGCAAGTGTCCAACTCCATTATCGAATAATAGCAATAAATCTTCCTGGGGGTTCGCCAGGGGAGAGTGGGCCTGAGTGCTCTATACGCCTTCTAGGCCACCCAGTCCTCTAATAACCCAGAGAGGGAGCCACCATGGTCATGGGAAAAGTCCCATGGTCAGCCTTGTCTGCAGATGTGGGAATGGAGGGCTTAGGCAGTGTGAGCAACCTGTGTGAAGTCACACAGTGATGGTGCAGCTGGGATTCAAATCCAGCTGCTTAGTTCCAGAACCTACTGTTAACCATGAAGTTGGTATTTCTCCAACTTGCCCCAGGGGTCACCTGAGGCTTTGGTTAAAGTCCAGAATCCCCAGATGTTTCCACCAGAGCCATGAGCCACGGGTTTGGGAATCTACACATAGACCCCAGTCTGGTTGAGCCTTATCTACCACTGGCAGGTTTAGGACCATGTGCACGGATCTATATGAGAGTGACTTGCTGTCCCCCAAACCGGGAGGAGCCTGTCTGTAGTTGTAGCCCTGCCGGGAGCCCTAAGCCTCCTGCCATGAGCTCGAGATCAATGGAAAGGTGCTCAGACTTAGCCAAAATGCATTTCCAGGCGTGGCTCCGTGAGCAGACCTAAATGGGTTTGGGGGTGGGTTTATAGAATGCATAGAAAGATGAGCGGAATGAAATATAACATCAGACAGAGAGGGAGGGAGAGAACCTGAGTCAGAGGAGCAGCTGGGGGACTCCTGGCCAGTCATCAACACTGGACACAGCTGGTCACAGAGCAGCGATGGGTCCGCAGGGGGCCTGGGAGGGGCATTTCAGCTATGGGCAGTGGGGCTGGTCAGATGGTTTCCTAACCAGGTATTTCATGGGACGTTGATAGGAGGGAGGGATAACTGGGCACACACATAAACGAGAGCATCCTTCAACCTGAGATTCCATGTGCAGCTGAATGAGGGATACTGAAGAAATCAATTAGGACCACCGAATTCTCCAGTGTTGTTCAAAATCCGTGGCTTAAACCAAGATTCAGGAGGATGGAGACACGGGTGGGGTGGGGCAGCATGTGGAAAAACTTGCAGGATGTGCTGAAAAAACACACGTGTGTGTTCCAACGTCTGATTTGGATTCTCGAATTCACTAATAGAGTCTGTGGTATTTTTAGCCTTGTTATCAGACCCTGGAGCAGATTTTCAAGGCTTGTAGGATGTATCTATTCAAATAACCTATGTGACTGAGTGGCTGCTCACCCGAACGTTTTTGTTCCAGGGGAGTACAATGGCAGGAAGTGCTGCTGCGGGAAATGGCCACTCCATCAGGGCCTCCAGTGCAGCCCAGGGCCCTCCAGGATTGCACAGGCCCTGGCCATTGTCCTGCAACCTTGGGTAACCCTCCACTTTTCTCTGTTCCTTTTTCATCTTCTGCAGACTGGGGCGGGCATCAAGGGAGGGATATAGTAAGCTCTGGGAAATTGATTGGGGAATACACTTAGTATCATGTTCTGAAACTTCCATGGAAGTTGTCCAGGGTGTGGATTCTCTAATCAAGCAGCCGAGAGCGTGATTCTGTGGTCCTGATGGTGGTGGTGGTGGTGGAGTGGAGGATGTGCAGTATAGCTCCTTTAGAGATCTGAGGCCTATAACTGATTCAAGACTCACGAAAAGGTCTTGAGGCTGCTCAAAGAGGCCAGGTCAGTGTCCCCAGACCTTTGGAAAGAAGAGCAGGTGTGTGTTCCAGCCCCTCCAACCCCGGCACATCTGCTTTTGTAGTCTCTGGTCAGCTCTCCTGGTGGCAGAGGGAGGTTTTACTCTGGAGTTTTCTGAACTGGTTTGTAGAGGGCTTCTCTCTGTCCTGGGGCTTTCCGAGGAAAAGGGAGAGTGGCCTCCACTGTGCTGACCCCCTCATTCCTGCTGATCAGTTTCCTTTCCTTTTCAGATATTTGACTTTCCAAACAGAGGGCAAGGCAGAGATCCTACTACTAAAAGATTGAAGGCCTCTGAGAGGAACAACATGTGAGATAGAAAAGTCCCAGGTTCTGAAGTCCAGCCCTCTGGCTTTCAATGGGGATATAAGGTCTCAGTGCAGAGCTCTCCCTGTGGAACCAGGGAGCAGGCTGTCAGCCCAGCCCTGCTCCCACAGAACATGCTTCCTTCTAGTGTCAGGTACCCCAAGGGCCAGTAGGGTCAGTATTGCACTGTATTTCTGCAACTCTCCATTTTTTCCTCTTAATATCCTTTCTTTTCCTTTATTTCTTTATTGAAGCATGAGGTCAGTTGATTGATCCTGAGTGATTAAACGGATGCCTGACTTAGCCCTTGCTAAATGAAATCCTGATGACTTCCTCGACCGCAGAATCTGTATGGGTAGCTATGCAAAGTGGTTGCACTTTTCTTAGTGACAGCCTTTTCTAGATGTGGGTTAATATGGTCCTGTCTGCCCTTGCTGATTGACAGGGCACTGAAGCCCTGATGTTCACTGTCAGCTGTTGCTGCAGGACAACACGGTGGTTGAGAGCTCAAGCAGTGATTGGCTGTCTGGATGAGATTCCTGGCTCTAGGATGGGTGAACTGCAGGACCTCTCTGGATCTCCAGTTTTTCATCCATCAAATATTTGAGCAGGATGATGCTGAATCCATCAGGTGCTGTAAATGACCCCATGCCTGCAGGTACTTAGTTGACACAGAGTTTAAGTGCTCATTAAATATTAAGTTATTTTCACTAGCCACTGGCCATCAGTATCCTAACATGAAGGTGGGGAAACCGCCCCTCCTACGCCTTCACCTCTATTCAGCTCCTTCTTCTGGCTCTAACACGTGGTGGCTTCTGGTGTCACACTGTTCGAGTTCATGTCTCACTTCTGCCACTCATTATCTGTGTGACCTTGCACAATTGACTTAACCTCTCAGTGCCTGGGTTTTCTCACTTGTAAAATGAAGTTAACAATAGTTTCTCCTTGGTTTTAGAGTTAAAAAGAGATTGCCTATTATAAAGATACCCATCCTGTCATAATCATTGATAAAAGGCAAGTGTTATAATTAATTTCTTTACCCTTCCTTGCTCCAGAATAGATTTAAGCAGAGCACAGAAGGTGGTATTCAGTAAACAAAATGTGCTGGAAAGTGCTCTGCTGACCCTGAGAGAGCTGAGAAGGATGCTTTCCTTTTGCTGAATTTGGGTGAATGATGAAAAGAGAACTCTGAACCCCACTGGTTCTCGGTCTATTCCTTGGGCTGCTGCCCTTCCTTGCTTTTTGTTTTTCTTTGGCTGCTACAGTGTGTTCTGTTTGGTTAGATAGTTCAGGGGGAGGGAAGCAAGGAAGAAAAAATTGCACTGAGACTTCTTCAAAGCTCCCTCTTTGGAAGCCCTGAGAGCAGACCCATTTCTTATATCTCCGCAACAAGAATTACTGACTAGCCCAAGCTGCTGGTTGTTTTCCCTCAAGTCTGTGTCAAAAAGCAGTTCTTAATAGCAGCCTTGGCTTATAGATTTTCCTCCCTGATGTTCTCAGTTTGAGTTCTGTGTGTGCACATGGTGATGGCAGGCCCCCAGCTAGTTCCAGGTGTGGGGCTCTTATTTCCGCAGCCAAATTCTCGGCTTTGATTGAGGCCACTGGCCCCCATCAACAATAGCAACAATGGTTCAGATGTCCCTGAAGATATGTTTGGAAGTGGGATCTGGACTCAAGCAGAACCTGAGCTGGTGCCTATCAAGGACACGGACAGGTCTTCTGCTCACTTGTCAACTGTCTTTTCCAAAATCCTTAAGCCAGGCAAGAGGATTTGGGAGTCACAAGTGTTCAATAGCTTTTTTTTTTTTTTTTTTGCTTATTTTGTATTGGTCCTGGTTGTTGGGACACTCACAGAAACTAATAGATTTAGACCCAGTTTGCAGCAATCCCACATCCCGTGTCTGACATCCAAAGAATAGGCTTCTGATCTTCCTGAGAACCTGGCCTCGTTGTCAGGAGGCAGCAGCCGCTGGACTCCGCTACAGATGCAGGGAGACGCAGATGTTGGAGCTTGCTGCAAATGGAATTGTTGACCAGTCAATGCAGAACCCTTCCTCAGGAGAATGGCGTCATTGATTTATGAATTATGGCCCTTTTAAACTCTCCGCTTGCCTTCTCGGATATCGACATTTTAAAAAGCGATTTCTCATGTGGATCCCTTTCAGCAACACATAGACACGGCCTGAGATTAGCTCTTCTGCTTGAATAAATGGACTAGAGCACTCTGGGCTGGCGTTTCCTTTGGATAATGAATTATTCAGGGAGAGATTTTTTGTTTCTGAAAATGGCAAACACATTGCCAAGACAGAGAGGAAGGAATTGCACTCTGGCTGGGTTTCTTCCTATCTTTTAGGGAGGGGGCAACCAGCCAAAATGCAGCGAAAAGCTGGCTCATTCCCATTTTGCCTTGTTCCCGTGCAGACCCCAGTGCAAACCGTTCTCGTGGTTCCAAGTGCCTGGGGAAGAAACTGGGCACTGCTGGAAATCTCAGGGAGACTGTGAATATCACCTGACACCCTGGTCCCTGGAGGGAGAGCCGGGAGGGTCTCGCTCTCTCCTTTTCCTTCTGTCTCCGACTTCCTGTCTTCCTCTCACAGTGTCAATTTTGGACTCTGGAGATTTTTTACTAGCCTCCTTCATTTCTAATTATTTGAAATATTAACCATTAATCTACCCATCCTTTATGGATCACCTGTGAAACCCCATGCAGGAGGGGCTGTTATCACCTGCTTCTCTTTCGTGCTCTTTTAAACAAGGAAGAAAAGGGAAACTTAAAGAAGAAGAGGTTTCAGGATCATAGAACTAATAAGAACAGCAATTCAGACCTCGCTGTTGTGGTTGATGTGTTGTTTTCTGAACTTTATTTTAATCTTTGCACCCATTTCTGTCTTCCTGAGGAGGTGAGGCCAGCACCTCTTTCTTCCTCTTCTTATGGCCTCCCACTGGGGTTTCCAGAAACTGCAGCATCTATGCTGAGGAGCCCCCTGGGCCTGGCCTGGTGGTTTCTAGTCCTCCCTGGCAAATGAGTCTGCTGTGACGGACCAGACCTTTCCCTGGGACTTTGCTCCTGGATTCATCCTGGCACATGCCCTTTGGCCTTAGACTCTTCCGTTCTGTCTTTGACCTCTTGTGCTCCACACCTGTGCTCTGCTCTGCTTACCCTCTAACCTTAAACCCTGGAACATCTTCACTTTCCTCAATTACCTGCTGCCTGTCCACCCTGGATTCTCTCCCTGGTCCAAAAATCATAGTCAGCTACTTCAAACCATGTATCCTGGCTCCCTGGGCTCCGATTTCCTCTCCAGGGGCTCCTTTGCTCCTTCTCTCCTGTTGATCCTGCGCAGGTGGCTAGGAGCAAAGCAGAACTACACAGTGCTACAGGATACTGCACATGTGTCTGGGCTGCTTTCAGCAAGACCCCCACCCAGGGGACTTTAAAAAAAAAAAAAGCTTATTTAAAACTTTATTTTATTTTATGTATGTATGTATGTATGTATGTATTGTGGTGCTGAGGATAGAACCCAGTGCCTCATGTGTGCTAGGTGAGTGCTCTACCACTGAGCTACAACTCCAGCCACCAGGTGTGACTTTTTAGAATTTCAAGCCTATGGAAAAGTTGAAAAGAATAGAGAAGTAAACATGGCTTATTATCTCCAAGTAACTCTCCCAACTCTCATCCCCTTCCTTCTGGAAGGTTCTTTGACAACAGTATTGTCTTCACCTCTGTCTTTGTCATGCTGTTCCTTCAGCGTAGAATGCCCTTCCCTGCTCTCTATGCGTAAATCCAGTTAGTTCTTTGATATCTTCTGCAGAATCCCCACCCTAATGTCTGTCCTGGTTTTGTTGTCCTTTCCTATGGTGACAAAACATCCAGGTGTCACTGGTAGGACATAGTAGTTGATAGATTCTGGAGCCTGACTGCCTGGATTCAAGTGTCATCTATTATTAGCTGTGAGATCTGGGCAGTCATTTACCTCTCTATGTCTCTGCTTCCTTGCGGCTAAACAGAGGATAATAATAATTTCTACTTCTTAGGAATGCAGATAGTATGAAGTGAATTAATATGTTACACGAACAAGGCACATCTGTGTAGTAAGTGCCACATATGGAAGTATGAAGTTTCTATGAAGTTACTATGAAGTTTCTTCTGATAGCATTTAGTATTATCAAACTGAAATTATCACCAAGCCTGAAGTTCTTGAGAGGAGGCACTGTCTTGTTTTGACGTGGATGGTCTAATTCCAGGCAAATTTACCTAACCTCTCTGGCCTCAGCTTCTCCATCTGCAAAGTTGGGTTAGATGATATCTACCTCACTGGAAGGATGGAAGGAATAAATACAGGCAAAGTGCTGAGAACAATGCTGGGTTTGTTGCTGCAGCCAATCAGGGTGAGCCATTGCTGCTAGCTAATGCACATTTTTTTTTTTTCCAGGGTCTGGGTCAAGAATTGTGGAGCTAGAAAGGACTTCAGAGGTCAGGAGGGTTCTTTAACATTACAGATAAAGATCTCAGAGTCATTAAGAAATCATTGAGGGTCACATTGCTCTATTTCCTATTTATTTGAGCTATAACGATGCAAGATAGTAAGCACCTAGGAGCAGAAAATGTGGTTCAGACCTGGCAGCCTTCAGGGAGGAAGAGAATAATGCTTGCTGTGTGGTGACAGCAAGCATTTTGTGTAACAGGCTGGGCAGGTATGAGTAGTGCCATTGACATGTGGAGAGACTGCCCCCAAGCTCACTTTAGCTAACATCACAAAAGCTGACCTCTCAGGGCACATTGCTTAGTCTGCACCGAGCCAAACCCCTACCAAAAATAGCTGCGAAATGGGGAGAGAGTTAGCCATGAATTTCCACATTCGCATTAGGGCTACTCAATTCCTCATGCCCAGAGTGGCCACACACCCTGGCTTGTCCAGGATGGTCCAGTTTATGCCTAGGGACCCAGTAAAATGATGCCAAGCATACCTGTTTACTCAGAAGTGTCTGTTTGATACCTCGAGACCAAATCTTATGCCTCATTTTGTGATCTTGCCAGCTTCTTCCACACACCAGGCTGAGACCATAGTTTCTCTCCATTTATTTTTTTGTGCAAACTAGTGGAGCCCACCAGAACTGCGGGAGGAGGCAGAGCTGCACAGACAGGGAGCATTTAAACAGGACTGTCTGAGGGCCTCACCTGCTAGCACAGCAGCATTTTGTAATGGCTGGCTGGAGTCTACACACCCAGGAAGGATTTCGTGGTACTTCATTGTCCTATTGGATCAAAGCACCATCCTTTTCACTTGGGGATACCTTGGCAACTTTGGTGCTTTCAGTGTAAATGCTGCTAATCTCATATGTGCTGTAGCCTGGGAAAGATCTAGGAAATCCAGACTTCTGTTGGAACTTTAGTATTTAACTATTTAACTGAATTTTAGCTGGAAGGAGAATGCAAATTGCCAACACAGCAAAACCACGTGCTGAATCTGTTGATTTGCCAAAAGCCAGGAATGTAGGTTTGTTCCCATTTCCTCAGAATTGCATTCACATGCACACTTCTCTAATGAAAGATACACAGTATGAGAAATCCAGGAGCGGCTTCTTGGTGTCCTGGGTGGCAGCAAGGCCAGTCATAATGTGGATTTTCTCCAGCCTTAATCTCAAGGAGCACAGCAAGGTCATTTGTACAAATGAAGTGCACAGTGAAAACCACTGTTCTACTCCGTTAGGCTGAGATGTAAAAGATGGATGGGACAAACAAAAAGTCGTTATAGAGTAAGAAAGAATTTTACATGAACAGAGCATATAATAGGGGCTACTTTTTACCATGTCATTTCACAGATGTGGAAACCGAGGCTCCCAGAAGATGTTATCCAGCTAGTAAGTAGCAAAGCTGTAATCTGAATTTGGAAGCCAAGTTCCTACCAATGCTTCCTGCTTTGGCACAAATGCCTGCCTCTACTTGTGGGATCTAGAATAGAGGCTAATGGAGCTTTGCATACCACGTGTTCAAAGATTTCAATGTCATAAGTCAAACAGATTATTAGAATGTTCCAGTCTCCGAGGTTGATTGATGTACCTTCAGAATTACAAAATAAAAGTTGTAAATCCTAGATTTTTTTTTATGATTGAAAGCCAGCAAATTATCATGTGCAAGTTGAACATTTGATGAGAATATTTTTGTTGCTAATTTTCATTATTTTGATTAGTAATTAAGTGTTATTGAACCAAGAATCTGCAATATCATTTCAAATTATATATTGATCAGGCTCAAGAAATCTCATTTTCAGTTTTTAAGAATGTGAGCATTTTCATTCATTATTGATTTTCTATTTCTTTTTTTCAAATCCTTTTGACTTCTGAGCTCTACTTTCTTTTCAGTTTCAACTTATTCTGAGTGAGCTACAAAATTACAAAATGATGTGTACATTTAAAATATAAAATTTGAATAAATATGTAAAGTACAGTAAATATACAAATTAAAAATTTAAATTGCATCGACATTTTAAAACAGTTATTTCTTTCTGCCAAAGTATTTGAAATTAAATAACAAATATCAATATAATTAATGACTATATTCCAGGTGGGCACACCTGGAATGGCTGGAGGTCAGGCAACCCTGTGGCACCTGGCAGATGGGAGGGAGATTTCAGTACGCAGTTGGCTACAAGCTGTAGCTCAATCAATAACCCTGTCTGGACTGGGGTTCAAGGGCAGCCTCCATTCCCCAGAAGGATTAAAGGTGTGTGACAAGGACAAGAGAGAGCACAATCTTGGCAGAACTAGGCTTCTGGGCAAGAAACCAAGTCCATGCCTGCAGCCCTATGGAGAGTTTCAGTTGGCGGTTTAAGTCAGAAGAGCAAAAGAAAACTTCCACTGTTTAAGTTGGGGAAGGATTTGGAGTGGAAGAAGCTATAAAGCTAAATTTCTTCCTTCTACAAATACGCATTTACTGTCTCCTAGACTGTGCACTCCATGCTAGGTACTCGTAGGTGTGAAGGAGCCAGGGTTCTAGCTTCTCCCTTACTAGGTGATGAAAATCCACCATGTAAACTGGACAGAAGAGTAGATTATTATTATACATTAAGATTCACGTGGTCAAAAAAAAAATGTGTCAGATTACTTGGGTCTTTTTTAAGATTTCTCTCTGGGCATGATGGCACATACCTGTAATCCCAGGGACTCGGGAGGCTGAGGCAGGATGATAGTGAATTCAAAGCCAGCCTTAGCAATGGCAAGGCACTAAACAACTCAGTGAGACCCGTCTCTAAATAAAATAGGGCTGGGGACATGGCTCAGTGGTTGAATGCCGTTGAATTCAATCCCTGGCACCCCCTCACCACCACCACCAAAAAAGATTTCTCAGCCAGTCTTAGAAGGTGGGTAAATCTTAGCTAGGGGAAGGGCATCTCAGACAGAGGGAATAGCATAAGTAAAAAAAAAAAGAGAGAGAGATGAATGACAGCATTAGAATGTTCTAGAATTTCAGTGTGCATACAAAGTTTAATGGAGGACTTGGAGGGTGGTAACTGATGCAAATGGAAAGGGTCAACTGCACTGAAGGCCTGTTTTGCTAGGCTCAGGAGGGCCTTCCTAATCTCATAGGCCAGGATAAAAGAGTTTTAAGCTGAAAAAATGCTCAGGAAAATTGGGATTTTTAGAATATTTTTAGTATCTCATCAGAGGTTGAGTTTTAAAATGAACTGTTTGGGGGTGAATTTGAGGAGAAGATGACCAGAAGAGGGACACCACAGTTATATGGCTGCTCTAGAATCCAGGCAGAAGGGGACAGAATCACAGCACCGGTTGATGAACCTGTGACCTGGGCCAGGGCAAATGGGAGTGAGATATGCACCCAGTCTCCAGCTAGGGCAAGGTGATGGGGGATCCTGGGGGAGTGCAACTGGGAAACTAGGGGGAGGGGAGGTTGTGGGAGCCTGGAGGGCACAGCCAGAGTGAGAGATGATATGGAAAAAGAACAAAACCCAGAGAGGACATCCTTTGTGGGTGTGCCCTGGTTGTCACTATGGGCAGGTTGCCGAGCCTGAAGGGGACTGCTGGAGGTCTGAGGGTGGTGCCCAGAATTGGTCTAGAATCCATCTTGGAGACCCAGATAGCCATTTATCCTATCCTTATGGCTGGGGTCAATATCATACCACTTCTTTACTGAAAAATAGGGATAACTACACCTGCCATTCAAGTTGAGGTTAAAATCAATACTGCATTTCTTTGAGTTTAAGCCATTTTCCCCCTGTATTTAATATCTATGAATTCCAGAAACATCTTACAGAAGTAGCCTGTTACACTTTAATTGGCAGCATTTTTTTTTCATTCTGAGAAATATTTACCATAATAGTTCATCTTACAGTGATGGTGTCTTAGATTGGATAAGCTGCTATAATTAATGTATGACTTAAAGATCTCAACAGAGTGGACTATTATGTCGACTTTGACACTGGCCTCCTACTGAAGAGGAGGCTCTGCCTTCTGGCTTAATCTTCACAACAACAAACAAATTAAAATGCATTAAGGCACAATTCTAAAAGCAAATTCAGTAAGCTCTCCAGGGAAGGCAGATTACTTTAGAATGCTCTGCTCAGCTGCAACCAGGGATTTGCTAGATCTCTAAAAGCAGAGAGGTACTAAGGCACTGGGCTTCCCTTTGTTCCTTCCACGGGGAGGAGCCCAGTTCAGACTTGTGTGCAAATTAAGATTGTGAGGATATCGAAGTAGAAACACACACACACACACACACAACATATACACTAGACACAGGAGTGAGCTAAGATTTGCTAGGATAATCTCAATTATCATGCAGCTTTTAAGTCACTGGCTTGAGAACACAGTTCACCTCTGGATACCATGTGACACTACCATTATCCTCACCTGTTTAATGAGGAAATCTAAAGTGTTGGGTCAGGTAGGAGCAACTTAGATTGGAACCAGTTAACTGATTATATGAAAGGTGTTACTAAATATAGCTTAGGTGCATATTTTTTTTAAGTACAGTAAAATATGTCTTGAAAGGTGGTACTTAATTTCCCAACAGTATTCCAAAGCAATTTAAAAGACAAATGCAAATTTTAAAATGTCTCAGCTGGTGGTGAATCTTAGAGGAATCATATTGATAAGCACCACAAGCCCTGGAGAAAAAGGAGAACGTTTAGACAGAAGAGAATGAGATTTGGTCCACACCCGTGTGTTTGAATCTGGTCATTTAGCTGTGACCATGTTGCCATGCAAAATAGTGCATTGAAATTAAATCCTGAGATATGAATGTTGGCTATGTACTTTGGGGCCTGTGTGGCCTTAGAAGAGGTAATACTGTTCCTGAGCACAGTTTAACTTCCAGTGTTAGCTTCCTGCTGGAATTTTGCAACACAAACAGTTTTGGCTCCTTTTGGGTGGGGGTCACCATTGGAAAGTGGCTTGGGACTCTGCTTTACTCACTTGCATTATCAGAGATGGTGGGCAGGATTTACTAGAATCCCTTTGACCCTGTTTGCTACATTTGACTTAAGAGAGTGGTCACGGGCATGCTTTTAACTTTAATCCCTCTCTGGTCCTCCGCTGTAAGTTGGCTTTTAATATTTATTAATGGTTCGGGTTTGGACAGTTACCATGCTCAGCAGTTATGAGCGCTGGCTCACTCTCTGTGGGCGATGCTCTATTTAGGTCAATGGAATAAATGTTTAGTAAATTGTTTCTGAAATGTTTTATTAACAGAGTGCTGTCCCCCAAAGTACTGTATACACTATACATGTAGTTAATTTCATGAAATGTATTATGCTGGTTTTGTTGGGCATCCCATAAAATAGTCTGTATAAACTTGCAAAGATTCTATAGAGACAATGTTGTTTCATGGGCAACGGTACAAGTCAAGATTCCCGTGTCCTCATCCTCACCCCATCTGGGAGAAGGACCTCTGGTCCCCATGTTGGAGCCAAGCCTTGGATTTGCTGTCTTGCAGGAAGATGTCTCTCCTTTCCTAAACAGGGGGTCCTGAGTTGCCCAGGCAGTCTCTGGCTGATTCATCTGTGTCACCATCTCTGTAGCACACAAGTCAATGTGTCCCCTGCCATGGGTGCTCAATGCATGATTCTAGGGAATGCTTTATGAAGATTCTGTAGCCAGTGGAGCAAAGTTAATGCAGTTTAGTCAAAGCCAAGAGCTATTAGGGGAAATAATGGAGTGGTCTCAACTCTGACTGAACATCAGCATTATTTTGAGGCACTTTAAAAAATATACCATGCCCCAACCTACTTACTCCATGAATCCCAAAGACAGGACCTGGGCATGTCTCGTCAGGATGTCTGCAGATTATTCTAATGGCCTTTCAGGGTGAGTGCACCTAGTATCAGTTGGCAAGGCAAATTGGGAAGGCCTGGTCCTAGTCAAGAAGGACTCCTCTGACATTGAGCATTGGAAGATGTATGTAGGAAAGGACTGAGCCCCAGGGAATCCTCTGTAGATTGTTCCAGAAAGCACTCTGCTGCAGGGGTTTGGAGTTGATCTGCTTCTGTGGAGGCCAACCTCATGAGGAAGGAACATGGTTCACATAGAAAGCAATTCGGTTCTCGATCGAGAGAGGAGAGATTGCTGTTCCTCCTCCAAGCACTTAGGGAATGTCGAGACCAAGGGACTCAAGACTCTGGCAGTGGGCTTGGTTATGTTAATGTGTGGGATGCTGGAAATCAGAGATTAGGGCAACTTAGCCCAGAAAGAACAACGAGGAATCAAATTTGATTGTTCCAAAAGGCTTCTCTATTTGTTTCTTTGGGACAGTTCTAAAGACTTTAGGCCTTTTAAAGACCCTTTGATTGAATGTATCAACTGTTTTTAGCATGACTCTTGTTATGTTTTATACAGAAAGAAATGGCCATTCTACAAATCTTTTCTAGAATGAGGCTGGATATATAGAAATAAAGGAGAAGGAAAAGAAAACAAACACACACACACACACACACACACACACACACGTCAAAGGCCCAATAATTAGAGTAGCTGAGCCATAATATCTTTTTTTTCCTTTTCAGATACTCTTCTGAGCACTGATTTCATCTTTGCAGGAGCTCTATGAGTTAGACAATATTATTATCATACCTAAATTTAGAAAGAAGATAGAGGTACAGTGAGGGTAGATAACTTGTCCATGATAATGCAACTGGATTCAAATCCAGTCTGGCAGTATGTTTTTGTGCTTATAATCATGACACATAGACCTCTTAGGAAACTTAGAGCCTGGTGAGAGAGAGTTACACATTAGTGATGAGTCCGCCCTTCTCTGCGGGGTCCTGTATCCCTTCCTGGTGTTCTTGCCCACTTACTAAGTGCACTGTGCTATTGTTTATTTCTGTCTGCTCTTTACTTGCTTGTCTCTGGACCATGACTCCTGGAGCATAGGAGTCCTACAGCACAGACCCTGGCAATGAAAGATCCTGGAAGAATGTCCACTTATTGAGAGCTGATGGAAACAATGGCATGTATCAGTTCACTTTGGGACAGAGTTGTTATTACAACACTCCTGTTTTACACGTAAAGAAAGGACCTCTGGACAGTGTACAACTGGAGAATTGAAATGTTGCGCTCCATTTGTGTACCATGAATTGAAATGCATTCTGCTGTCATGTACAACTAAATAGAACACAACAATAACAACAAAAACAATAATAATAACAACAAAGTTTTTAAAAAAGAAAGGACTTTTGGAGAGGTCAAGGAACTCGCCCAAGGTCATACAGCCATTCAGTGTGTCTGTGTCCATGCACCTAACTTCTCTGTGGTCTGATTCAGGAAGCATTCCAGGGCTAGAGCTTGCAATGTCAGATGTTCCGCTGCCTGGGAGATCCAAGGAGGTGGGCCTGGGCCAGGTCTTAATCCACATGCACCTCCATGTAGAAGTTTTGCTCTGGGATTTCTTGCTGGTACATTAGCAGAGTGAGACCCTGTGTGACAGCTTGCTTGTGGCTGCCGCGGACAGGCACAGCACCAGCGTCGCATGTCAGTGTGCTGTGGTGCCCTCGCCCCAGCTCAACCGCCCATCCCGCCCTCGCCTCACACTCATTTTCACTTCCTGCTGCACCTCAGTGAACCGCGGACACAGGAGACGGAGCCTGGCTGGAACAGGGACTCCCAGACATCTGGTTCTCTACTTTCACTTGTTTGATTCCTTTATTTAATTAAGTAGTTAAATTTAAAAATTGTGACAAAATACACATCACATAAAACTTACTACCATCTTACCCATTTCCAAGTGCACAGTCATGTGCGCTAAGGATGCTCAGACTGTTCCGTTACCATCACCACCATCTATTCTCAAAACCCTTTTCATCTTGCGGAACAACTTGGGAGCATTCAAATAACCTGCTGCCAAAGAGTCTCCCCTCCCCGCAGCCCCTGGCAACTACCTCTATTTTTTGCCTCTAGGAATTTGACTCTCTAGGATCCTCCCTTGAATCACACAGCATCTGTCTTTTCGCGGCTGGCTTATTTCACTTAGATGGCTCCATTCTTTCCCCTTAGTTACCTTCAGGTTGGATGCAGATGAGTGGGCGAGGAGGCTGTGAGTGTGTTGGGGTCTAAGGGAGGTGGGGTGGTGCTGAGATCCCAGGGGATATGGAAGAAGGGTCCCAGCTTGTCCCTTGCATCTTCTGTAGGGCTTGCTTATCAGTTGTGTCCCCGAGGGCAGGGACACTGCCTAGGGAGCCAGTGCAGGTGGCCCTCAGTGAGGCTGATGGGGCTGTGCTGACGCTGCTTCTGAGAGCTGTCTACAGGCCTGGGGACATAAGAGAGCAGACACAGCATGCAGGGCTGGTGAGGGCTGAGGAGAGGCCCAGCTCGTTGTTTTTGTTTTTTTTTGCGGTGCTGGGAATTGAACCCAGAGCCTTGTGTGTGCAAGGCAAACATTCTACCAACTGAGCTATATCCCCAGTCCCCCAGCTTGGTTTTGAAGGGTGGCTCAACCTTTTCTTTTACTGAAGATGTGATCTTCAGTAAGCTGCTTAACTCGTCTCAGCCTCTGTTTTCTCATCTGAGAAATAGAAGGGATAATACCAACCTGACAATGTGGTTGTGAAGATGTTATGTACATCAAGTGCAAAGCATAAGCACACAGTAGGCACTCACAGATAGCAACCATGGAGTGTTCTACAATGGGCTTCTTATAGTGTTTTAAAAGAAGATGAAATCTCCCAACTGGATGGGGTTTTCTGGTCTTCGCCAGTGCCCTAGAATCATGGCTGCTAATTTCTCTTATTTTTAGTGTGTTTCACACAGAAATGAAAAGTGGAAGTGTGAATAGGCGTGGTAGGTAGTGGCTGATGTTTACTAATCTTATTAAAAAAAAACAGAAAGCAGTGAAATTTGTTGAAATGAAAAATGCAGGTGCACATTAAACAAATCCTGACTGCAGTCCAAGTCCATTTCTTGGGGAAAGACCTCCTGAGCTACTCACCACTCATCCTTCCTTAGTCTCTACCGTCTAACCTGGGGCTTCTCAAAGTGTAACCCTGGAGGAGTAGTGGCAGCATCGCCTGGAGACTCGTTATTTTATTCTGAGACCTCTTCCTAGAGTTCCTGAATCAAAAACTCCATGAGGGAGCCCAGAAACCCAAGCTTTAATTAGTCCTGCAGGTGATTCTGAAGCAAGTTCAAGAGCTCCAGCTTCACCCCTCACCACCCCCCTCTTTCCCTGCAATTTCTTTCTTCCCCTCTGCTGCTTGGCACATACTTGCTGCTCCATCCAGACTGATCTCCCCTTTGAAAATTCAGGAAGCATTCCCACCCTTGCCCTGTTGCTGTGCCGTCCCCCTTGGCCAGATTATTCTTGGGAGCCTACGCATTCTCCAAGGCTGTCCTCAGATCTCAGCTCCCAGACTGCTTCTGGTCACCAGTACAGAGCCGTCACTCCCTCACTGATCTTGTCAGGATCTGACCTTGTCACTGTCACTTTACAGCTAGTTAACTGGATTGCACCCCAATCCAAAATTGTATATTGTCCCTTGCATCTTCTGTAGGGCTTGCTTATCAGTTGTGTCCCTGAGGGCAGGGACACTGCCTAGGGAGCCAGTGCAATCTGGTCCTGGTTGGCAAGAACTGTGCCCTCTTTCTCCTTTAATACTCAGTGTATCTTGCACCAGTGGTATACCAGTAATGTGGCACATGGCAGGTACACATAATATACCTGGTGGATTTGCTGACATTGGTGAGCTTGGAGGTTAGAGAAAAAGGACTGTAGAAAATTGTCCGGGGAGCACTCTTCCTGTCATCTCTGGTGGTGCATCGCGATCAGCATTAACAACCATAAGAAACTGCTATTCCCCAGATGCCCGACTTTTCACATCATTAGAGGAAACTCAACAGGTGCTGCTGGAGCACTGATTAAACAATTATCACCCCTCCCTGGCTTCCTGTTTGTGTACCGCCTGGAGAAGCAAAGTCGAGTCGCAGATGGGGCCACCCCTTCCCTCTGCTGAGCTAGTTGCCACAGAGCTGCCAGGATTGGCGCCCACGTGGCCTGGGCATCGGGGTGGGTGAGGGGCTTGTCTCTGCACCTGCCTGCCCTGCTGTAGATGCTCTCAAGGCTGCCGCGACGCTGTTCTAAGTAGAGAAGGATAATTTTAGAGCTGAGAATCATTGAGCCCAGTCTGGGATGGGCCGTCGGAAGCCAATGAGAGGAAGCGCCTTGCTTAGTCCCTCGGCTGATGGGAGTGGAGCTGGAGGGGATACTGGTCCCTCTGATTCCTAACTTAGAGTTCTCCAACTGTAACCAGGATCTGCATGGGTTGAATGACAGTTTAGGGGTCTCTTTATTAACTATGCCCCTTTATTAACTAAATTACTATCAACTACAGGCTGCCCAGAATCTAGCACTTGAAAGTCCTCAGCCATCATGGTGATGTGTCCCCCCCACAGTTTATGTGGTAAGAGACTGAGTAAACTCACAGAGGAAAGGACTCAGGCATGGGTGCATCCCAGCCTAATGAGAAGGGCAGAGACTCTTCCTGGTCCTGAAACTCTGCAGGCCTTCATCCCGATCCCTTCGACTGGCTGCCCTAGATCCTCTCAGGAGTAAGAGGTTTGTGTTAGAACCTGGACAACTAAGAAATTTGTACTGATTTTGTTATCCCATAGCAGGAATGGCAATTAAATGTCATTCATAACTCTTTTTGATACTAATGGCCACCTAGAATGTGACCTTGAGAAGCATTTTGAGTCAGGGCTCTTGGGGGGCGGGGGGAGGTGGAAGGAGAAAGCGCCATGACTGATTAACGACATCTGCCAAGAACAGCGTAAAGGAGAATTTGCAGCTGTGCACAGATGGAATCACTGCAGGCCTATTAGTAACAATTTCTCTTGGAAGTCATCTCATTGTTAGGTTTGACTGTGACAGAAAACCCCAAATAACAGTGACTTGGGGAAGGGAGATGTGTATTTTTTCTCACAGAAAAGTCTGGGTAGCTGTCCAAGGAGGGGTTGGTAAGCCAAAGTCACAGGGTTCTAAGTGCCTTCTGACTGGGGGTGGTCTCCATCTTTTTGTGTAAGACATCCTGGGCATCTCTGTCCCAGGCATTAGGATGGAGAAAAAGATTATTAAAGGACATATCTTTTATAAAAAGGTAAAATCATGGGGCCGGGGTTGTGGCTCAGTGGTAGAATGCTTGCCTAGCATGTGTGAGGCACTGGGTTTGATCCCCTGCACCACATACAAATAAAAACAAATAAAATAAAGGTATTGTGTCTATCTACAACTAAAAAAAAATTAAAAATAAGGCAAAATCATGACTGTCAAACAAACATAAGATAAACACATGGAAAATTTTATTTAACCCATTAATGGGTTAAATAAGATGTTAGAGCTGGTTCAAAGGAGAAGTGAACATGTATCTATAGTCTATCAGGAATGCTGCAGTGAACCTACAGTTAGATATAAAATTAAACAATATCCACTCCAATACCAGCTTTTTAAAAATGAATTTGCATTTTTATGATAGGGTGCGTTTGCATTATTAATAGTACTCTTTCACTCACAAAGTTGTACAACAGTACACAGAAAGTAAGTCTGAGATAACAGAAGTATGCCCTGGACGGGCACTCGATTGTTTTCTTTATGCATTTCAAAGTCTCACAGTTTTTCTTTGACCAGATGAAATGGAGAACATGAAGGGGATATGTCTGCCTGTGTTTAAGGAACGTTCATAAAAATTACTGTGTATGCATTCACTTATATCCTATGGCCAGAATTATAGTCACATGGCCACCCTGGTAATAAGGGAGTTTAGATGTGGCCTATATACATTCTGTTGTATGGGAAAGGGGGCCCACAGACACTGAGGGAGACTCATCTGTGGTTACTGCAGCCCTGTCCTTGACTAGAGCAAGAGGCAACTACAGCGAGAGGCAACTGAAGTCCATCAGATCATTTGTGGTCCGTCCATGCAACGAAACGTGGTGTGGCCCTTCGAAGAAGGCAGCAGTATGCATACTGATATAAGGATGTCCAAGGTTCAGTGGGAACTTCAAACACACAGAAGAGTGTGTATAACAGATTGCTGCTTCAGTTGAAAAAAAAAAAAAAGACAAACCAAATGTGCTTCTAAATACATAGTCTCAGTGAAAGGAAAAAATAATGAAAAACAGTCTCTGGATAACTGGGGGCCACAAAAAAGAAGGAGATTATTCTGGTTCTTTTTGAATTGGTACCATGTTTATGTATTATCTATAGTCAGCATCTTTGGATATTTCCAGGGAAAACTGGAACTCGTCTGAGGCTATGGAAGCAGTGAGATTTCTAAAGTGTTACAACAGGTTGACCAGACATGGGGAGAAGCGGAACTTGGAGAGGAACATGGAATTCTAGAATAACAGTGCATGGTAGGGAATCTTTTCACTGCACATTCTTCTGTGATTCTTGAATTTCAAAGCACTTGGTTTTAATATTATTTTAAAACAAATTATATTTAAAAATAGAAGTAAAATTTTAATAATTATGGTGGCTGTTTCAGATATGCACACACCTCTGTATACAACTCCTTCCCATTTTTATACTCATTCATTCATTCATTCATTCATTCTTGTGAAGAGATTCCACCACAGGGGAAATTTCTTGGTGTTATCTGTAGTCATCTCTTCCTAAAGTGGGAAGGAGAGTGATCTGAGAGCTTAGCAGCCCGGGTTTTGGCCTCGTCCTCAAACTTGGGCAGCCCAGGAGCCCTGTGAGTTTGGGAGAATCACACCCACTCTCTGAGTAGAAATTCTGCCTGTGTAAGTCAGGTGTAACTACACTTCTACTTCCCTTGCGGGGACATGTTCAGGATTGTGTTCTGGTGGTGGTGGTAGTGATGGTGGTGGTGTTCATTTGTCAGTGCTGGTGAAAAATGTAAAGCATTATTCAAATGCAAAGGATTGTTATTACCCATTGAGATACAAGTCTTACACAGAAATTCTATCCTGAGCAGCAGAAAGGCAATTTGAAACCTGAAGCCCCAAATGGGAACTGTTGACCTCTTGGCCAGCAAAACCAGGACTTAGGGTGCATGGATGGGTGTGTGCTGAGCCTCACTGGTGGATCACCCAGGAGACTGAAGAGTATGATGGTGAAGAGCCAAAGCCCATGACTGCTGGTTTTCCCTTCCATCTCCTGGGTGACCTTGGGCAGGTGACTGAGTCCCTCTGGCCCTCAGTGTTCTCTTCTGTATAGTGGGGGTAATACTAGCACCCACCTCATTGTCCTGAGCATTAAATGAGCTAAAGTGGAAAGAATTCATTAGACCAGTGCCTGGCGCAGAGCAAGTGCTGTGCAGTGGTGGTCACTGTGTCTACTTAAGTAGATATGTCAGTTAACTGTGCTGTTGACCTTCCAAGCACCCAGCATAGCAACCAGAGTTCAGTGTGGTAGTATCATAATCTTGGTGTAGTGGGAAAAGTGGATTGTTGTGGGCTGGGGTAGTGGCTCAGTGGTAGAGTGCTTGCCTAGCATGGGTTGGATTTTCAGTACTGAAAAAGTCCATCGACACCTTAAAAAAAAAAGTGAATTGTTAATGGTACTTTTCTTTGCTTTTGTGTATCTTGTAATTAAGTGGTAGAAAGACTTATGTGAAACAACACATATTAGCAAAAACAAATAGTGCACTGGGTGAATACTTCAATGTTGAGCGTACATATTAGAGTTATTAAGCCTTGGCAAGGTGACAGGTACCGTAAGTTTTTAGCTTGATTGGAAAAAAAAAACAACACCAAAAAACAGAAAGGACAAAAACTGGAAGAAATTCTATTGAAAATTCCATTTCTAGGGTTTCCTGGCCCAGCTAGCATCCCGGGAATGAGCCTTGTTTAGGATGGAGTTAATAAGCTTTTGGCATCTAGTTTCAGGATGCAAAACTTAAGGGAATTCTGCATTATCTCATCCAGTGTGCTAATCACCAGCCAGGAAGCCATTACACCTTCCTGAGGCACTTATCTAACTGGATTCAGAAGTGCAGATGCCTCCTCCCAGGCCTGGGATGGGCTCCCTGGCTTCTCTCTGCCAGGGCCTTTGTGGCTACAGGTCATTTTAAAAAAGAAGGGCCTTAAAGTGGCTCCATGACTGCATTAGCAGGAAAGGGCACACCGGGGTTAATGGCTAGATGCAGATGGCTCTTCCATGATGATTCTCTGCTGTGAAGCAGATGCAGGTGCTAATGAAGGAAGAAGGAGGCCCCTGGGCTCTGTCTTCTCCTTGCCTTCCAACCCAGCCTCTGCTAGACTCTAGGTAGGATGAGAGAGTTTAGAGTTGGAAGGAACCCCAGGAGCCAGCCCTTCCCTTCCACAAAATAACAATGGAGCTCCAGGGAGATACAAAGAGGTCACCCAGAGACTTGATCCAAGCCAGGCCTAGCACTCAGGGCTCAGGGCCTTAACCCTGGAGGCCACTTAGTTCAGGGTCTACATTATGGTCTGTCCTGAATTGTCCTCTGCAAAATGCAAAGAACCTATGGGGCATTTATTAGAAATTGCTGAGATAATATAAAATACGCAATGCCACTCATAGAGCACATGTTCCAGAATGCCAGCTTTGGCTCTCAAAGACAGCTGAAGTTAGCTGAATATTTGTGAGAGCGAATCCTCCAAGAGCATGCATAGTAAATTTGAAACTGAGTATAATAGTGTATGTCCAACATGAATCACACAAATTAACTCCCTTCGGGGAACAGAGTAGACAAGATAATCAGAGAAGGCCTCTGGGAGGGGGAAGGTTGAGAAAAGGAGGGATTTGGATAGGTGGATTTCACGTTGGAGTGGCCTAGAGGGTAACCACCTGCAGCCATCATGATGATGTTTGCTTCATCTGGGACCCCAGCCCAACTTTGGTGCCAGTTTGAGAAGAATCTTGAAGCCAGAGCTGGAGATTGCCAAAGTCAAACTGGGATGGATTTGATCAGATTTCCCACACTGAGAATGATGTGGAGCCATTTCCCTAGAGAACCGTAGACTTGGGTCCTGCAACTGCCCTAGCCTCTTGCCACCCATCCCAAGCACTGCCAGGGCCTCTGAAGATGTGCTCCCGTCTGCAAGGCAGCAGTTCCCCACTGCAGCTGGAGGTCAAAGCCCCACCTCTGTCCAGAGCTCTGCCTTGGTTCCTGGCACCACTGTTGGGGGCTGAGTTCACTCCTCCTCTAGGGGGATTTTAGTAATCTTTTTTGTTGAAAACTGGGAAGGCGAATCAAACTCACAGACAAAATATGTAGTCATATGTGGAAAAGGAGGGATGGATAATCTCGCATCATCACCGGTTTGGAAGGAAAAGAAGAGCCCTAATTCCCCTCGGGCTGAGCGGCTTGTGGGTGTGAGCCAGGCATCTTGACTCTTTCAATCTTCAGGCATATTCAGGAAGTGTGTTAGGAGCCAAGAATATTTGGTGCAATGGAATTGCTGAAATGTCCTAGTCCTGCTGACATCTTGTGGAGCGCTTTCTCCTCTCTAGAGCCTTCTGTAGCATCTTAGCCACAGGCTGCAGTTGTCCTGATGGGCTCTGATGAGAAAAAAACCCAAGAAGGCATGCCACATCCCCAGCTTGGGAGCTGTGGCAATGTGACTTCTCCAAAACCTAACCAACAGGGGCGTTGGTTTGGATGCTCTCTAAATTCCTTTCAGCGCTAAAGTTTCATGCTCTGGGGTTGAGATGGCTCCAGCTGCACTGGTTTAGAGCAGGTCAGAGGTGGCTGTTCCCACCCTGTTTCATAAAACCAGGCGCCCTCCCTCCCCATAGGGGAGGAGAATTACCCTCTGGTATAATTTGGTCCCCTAGCCAGAACTTCATTACCATTTAAGAAGGCATGCTAATCTCATAAGAGGATTATGCAGGAAATTTGATACACCAGTAGGCCAGCCACCTTTGGTCTCTCTTTGGTGGTTCCGGGGCAAGAATATCATTTTTTTCTTTTTAACAGTGTCGTCTATCAAGGAATGCATTTGGCATAGTGTTTGTGCTACAGCCAAAATGATCTGTGGCCGTTGATTACAGGGTATTCTGGGTATTAAAATTTCTTTCTCTCTCCGTGGCTCAGCTGTATCCTCTTCAACTGTCCCTGCCCTGCCATTCTCCTCCTTGGCCCTGTCCCACAGGCTCCTGTTCTTGCTTGCCATTTGGTTGTGTGGCTTTAGAGTCCCAACTCAAGTGCTTTCTCTTTTTCCTCCTGGGTCCCAACCTGACTCCATCAGATCTCAGTAAAGGCCCTGCCCTCAGAAAGTACCCAAGCTACACTTCCAGTAGCTTGCAGGGGAGGTGGGTGTGGGAGAGGGTGGGTAGCCTAAGGGAACTCCCTGGGCCAATTGTAAATAGCCAGATGTTTTCTGCTGAAGGCCACCCCCCACCACCACTATGCAGGGAGGACACGTAATTGATATTCTATCAATATTCTAGCAAATATACCATATTTATTTATTTATGTATTTATTTATTTTGAATACTGGGGATTGAACTCAGGGACACTCAACTACATCCCCAGCCCTGTTTTGTATTTTATTTAGAGACAGGGTCTCACTGAGATGCTTAGTGCCTCAATTTTGCAGAGGCTGGCTTTAAACTCAGGATCCTCCTTTCCTCAGCCTCTGGAGTTTCTGGGATTACAGGCGTGTGCCACCTGCCCGTCTATCCCACTCTCTATATCTCTTTTGTAAGAAAAAACTACGGTCGTTGTTGAGGAACAACACGAGTTTAGAGCAGAAAACTGGGATGACTAGCAGCTACTGCTGCTGGAACCTGTAGGTTCTGGCTGTGCTTCTGCCACTTTGCCATTCTGTGGGCTTTGGTATATCATCCTCAGGTCTCTATTTCTCATCTGAAAAAACAAAAAACAAACAAACAAACAAAAAAAACCCAAAAGGGAGCATTATCCACCCCACCATTCCGGGCCAGCACTGGGATTATAGACATGAATGCCCTGAAGTACAAATGAGATGGTAAGGGTGTCAAAGGCATCTGCGCGATCCTGACAATGAGAGAAAGACACATGTCAGGTGTCTCTGCTGTAACCATCTGCCCTTGGTCTGTGAGTGCTGGAAAGACATGCCTTTGCTTAGGTTTGTATTTATTCGTCTTTGCTTATTTTCACATCTATTTAAATTTCTACAGTTATGCCACCTGGCACTGTGGAATACAGAAGTTTAAGGTGTGGCATTTCCCAATCAGTGTGTGATTTCAGGATTATGCTTTAGAGGCTCAGTTTACCTCTTCTCTTAGCCTAAAGCAACTGTGAAGGTGAGAGGACAGTTGTTCTAAGTGACCAGGCCACATGGTATCTGTGCGTTGCCCCTGGACTGTAGTGAGGCCTAAAGTTCTTGGGGTGTCTGGATGCTCTGGACCTGGAACACTAGTTAATGCTTTTTCTGGGGAATGAGACCTTGTGGCCTTTCCCAGGTATCCTCGAGGGTGGATTCTGAGCACCTCATCATCCCTAACACTCGGACTGTTCTTGCCTTTCTGTGTCTTCTGGGGAAGACAGAAGCAATCCACTGCTGGCCTGACTCCACACTTCTTGTGAAACTCCTGGCTTCTGTTCCTTTTGTTTTGTTTCAATTCATCTTTCTTTCCTTATCTTTAGAGTCCTACCATATTTTTATTATAATTGTTTTCCAGGTACTGAGGCTTTCCTTTCTGTTCTCTCTTCCACAAACTTACTCCAGAGCCCTGGTCTGTCCCCAGGCCACCCTGTGCTCCCCGAGGCCCATGTGTCAGCCAGACTGCCCCTTCCCTGCCTTCCAAATGTGCCACTTCTCTGTGTGGTGTTCCTGTCACTCCTTCCTTCCCCTCACTGTCAGAGGGTGAGCTGGCGAGGTCTGAAGGAGAGGGGAGGTGCGGTTTCTTTCAAAGGTGAAGCACTTTTAAAGAGAGAATCTTCTCAGGATCATCATGAGGATTCAGAGATTAGAATTTTTTTCTACAGTTACCTCTGAACTTCTTTGATAAGTGTTTCTGAAAGTCCACAGGGACATAGAAAGTGCTCCGTAAAGAAATGATTCAAATGATAGAAAGCCTGCAGAGAGAGCGTGGGGTGTGTGTGTGTGTGTGTGTGTTGGGGTAGGGACACACCTCACAGGGAGGGACTTTTTCCTGGCAGCCCTGTCCTTTGCATAATAGCCATGGCTCACTTATTTGGCTTTGCAATTCATGCATAATAGGCCTGTTCAGTTTGCTGAGTGCCAACTTTTAAAATCCCCAATAACCCTCAAACTCTGCTCACCTGGAGGCTCAACCAAGTTCAGTGGTTTGTCTGAGTCCACCCTGGATGCTCTGGACTTGGAACACTAGTTAATGCTTTTTCTGGGGAATGAGACCCAGAAAAAGGAGAAGCCACGAACATAGCCCTGCCTTTTAAGGCAAGCCTGATGCTCTCTCCACCTGCCCTCCCACAGTGGGGGGGGGGGACACAGATGGACACCTCACAGCCCGCTTTTGAAGGTATGGGCTACAGGTAGGGTTCCATCCAGCTCTGGGTAGCAATAAGACTAGGTTCAGTCTTCCTGGAATTTCTCCTTCTCAACCCCGAAGTTGGGCAGAGTTTAAATCAGTTTGGTTTTTAGAGTACAACAGGAAAAAAGAAAGTGACATACTTACGATGCTATGACTTTCTCCCTATTGGTGCAACAAGAATTTCATAATAATTTTGCATAATCATTTGATCAGCAGGGTAAAAATTGTTATCAGTCACGTAGACATTTAAGTTCTGTTTTTACTTTTTGGCATTCATAGGACATGTTTTTGTTACATCAAAATGTTCATTCCAAATATTTGGGATTGAAGCTTTAAACACAAATCAATCTTGTGACTTCGTAGATTTCTATCTTTATGGCTTCAGAAGATAGATGGACTGGCTGCCTTACACCCCCTTCTGGATTTGAAAGTTGCCTTTCATCTGAGCCACAAGGATAACATTTATTAGATCAATACCCCACCGGAAGTTTTAGCAAAGAAAGAATAAACGGCCCTGGGTCTCCGTTATGAGACCAGATGTTTGCTGAGGAAGGACAGGACCCTGGTGGGCAAGGCTCTCGGAAACTGTTATTAAACGGGAACATCCAAAGGGTTCATCTGTCACTTGAGGATTCCACCCTCCTTCCCTCCTTTCTTCCTTCATTTTCCCCATCTGCCTTATCTCCTTCCCAGCCAGCATTCTGAGCTGATGGTTTGAATTCAGAACAGAGGATCGTAACAAGCCTCCAACTCTGGTGGAGAATGACCACTGCAATTTTAATACGAGGAGGTGGAGACCTGTTTTTGATGTTTTTAATGCCTTGTTTTCTCCTTTGCCCTGCTTCAGCTCTCACCACACATATTTCCAAAACATGTCTAATGATAAAAACCTGTGTAAACATTCTCAAATTGGCCACCAAATGTATCCAGTAGCTTGCAATCTGGGGTATTTGCTGAGGAAGAAAGCAAGTAAGGCCCATTTGGTGTGATGACTTAAATGCTCCAAGGACTGTTTGATGTTGGAAATGTTGGAGGCTCTTGCAGAAAGGTCTGTTGAGAGTGAGGCCTTTGCTCTCCTGCTTACACAAGGCAAGGGGGGGGGAGATCAGTCATCGTAATAGCCAGGATGATGATGGTCACAGTTTTTTTATGCATTTTTATATAAATTAACTCATCAGACCCTCACAACAAACCTTTGAGGCAGGTACTGTGTTTCGTCAGCTTTTACACTGCTGTGACTAAAGGATCGGAACAGAACAACTGTAAGGAGGAATAGTTTATTTGAGGGCGCACGGTCTCAGAGGTCTTAGTCCATAGAAGGCCAGCTCCATTCCTCAGGGTTCATGATGGGGCAGAACATCATGGTGGATGTGTGGCAGAGGGAAACAACTCACATCATGGTGATCAAGAAGCAGAGAGAGAGACTCCACTCTCCAGATACAAATATATACACCTCGGCCATGCCCCAAGTCCCACCTCCTCCAGCCACACCCCACCACTTCAGTTACCACTCAGGTAATCCCTGTCAGTAGATTAATTCATGATTAGGTTAAGACGCTTACAACCCAATCATTTCTCCTTTGAACCTTCTTTCATTGTCTTGCACGTGAGCTTTTGTGGGACACCTCACATCCAAACCATAACATACCCTTTCTCCCAGTTTGCAGAGTGAGAATGAGGCATAGAGACAGTAGCTGGTTAGCCTGAGGTCATGCCATTGCTAGGTGGGGCTTGGGCCCAATCAGTTGGCTCCAAAGGCCACGCACCCCATGCCATGTGGTCTGTCTTTTCCTCTTGTCTCCAGAACTCACCTGGCTCAGAATGCTGCCTTTCCTCTGGGGCAGTCAGGGAGAATGCCACTCTCATGAGTCAAGGTCTAGATGGATCCAAGAGGACACATTGTCCTCAACTGCTTCAGCCACAGAGCTGAGTGGCCCATCTGTTCTCCAAGCCTGTGGTTTCAGGGATGGTTCTCTTCTTCCAGCTCGCTCGATGCCAAGCTGACTGATGGATTGCATATGTTTTTTTTTTTTCATGTTTCTGGGCCTGGGATGAGAGTCCAGGTGATGGTAAGGCAGCACCCACATAGTGCAGATGGGATGTGGGAGGTTAAAGGACTGAGGCTGGATTGGATGACATTCCATAGCAAGCTGGTTTGTGAAACTGCTTGACTCAGAGTCCTGAGAGCCACTGACTGGAGCTTTGAAACCCATGGTGGTACCCTGGGAGGTGTGGAATGTAAAGCAAGACATAACTCATTTTTCCTATAAAGCTTCAGAATAGCTCTCTGGGTAAATGAAGAACAATGGTAAGACTACAGGGAAGCAACAACACAAGGCAATAATTGCATCAAGATGGGTTTGGGCCCTGTAACTGCACAGCCCACTGTACAGATCTGGGGTGGTGGTTTCTTTGTGAAGTAATAGTGAATTTAATGGGGTTGCAAGTGATCACAGGTCTGGAGAAGGCAGATGGAACCTGCATGCAGGACTTTTACAGGGCTGAGATGAGCTCAATAGCAAAATAAAGGAGAATGTTTATAGTGGGTTGGCTGAAGGGATGCATCTTCAATGGGTTCTCCAGCTGACTGTAATGGAAACATCATGGAGCTTTGGTTTTTCTTGGTATGAAATCATTTAACCAACAAAAGTTTATTGAGCATTTTTAAAGTGCCCAGCAGTGTTCCACGTGCTCCGCAGAGAGAGGGGAATCTCCAGGGCCCGGCAAGAATGATTTAGGTGTGGCTCTGCCTATGAGGGGCTCCAACATTGAGAGCAGTTTCCAGGTGGCCGTGGGTTCAAAAGTTCAGGTAGATTTCATTTGGACTTTTCAGAGGGGAGAGTTTGGGAGGAACCAACCATGTGGAGGAAGGGCCGAGTGTGGTAGGAGGGCAAGATGGCTGAAGCATAAGGGGGTGGGAGACCTGGGAGCGTTGATGAGGGCTGGCTTTTGAAAGATGTTAAATGCCAGCAAGAAATGTAACTTATGGCAATAGGAATTCCAAGTGGAAGATCTTAACTTTTTCATTTGGAAATGAGATCCTTAGGATAACTTCTGTCCCTGGGTCTTGATTCAGACCTAAGTGCTGCTGAAGTTTTCAAACTCCCTGCAGGAGTTCTCAGCGGAGGCCCTTGAGCTGCTGACAGACTGTCTTGGGACATGTGGCCCTTAGTGGCAGAAGCAAGGCAAGAATCCTAGCCTTCTGGCTCTTTCTCCCTGGCATAGGCTGAGGGCTTATGGAGTCTCCCTCACCTCCAGAAAGCTTGTGTAGTCCTGGTGACAGATATTCTTACATAAGAGATCTCAGAGGCAGCATATTTGAACCTCAAGCATTGGGGGAACCATGCTTGGGACAGGGAGCTTGGGAACTCTGTGTTCAGAACTCCTAAGGAGGGTCTGATACCCCTGCAAGCCCCCGGTGCCCTATGGTAATCCTATAGGATGATGTAGATACACTGTGTTTTTGTAATATTTGGAAACTGGTTGATTGATGGAAAGGAGGTACAGCATTTAAAAACTCTTGTTGATGTCTACAGTTATATCATTCAGTATGGAACACTTAGAAGTTGAAGTAATGATCTTGCTCAGTTATAGATGCTAATGGGGGCTATAGAGCTTACAACCGGATGGAAGAAGGCCACAACTGTTTATTGAACAGCTCTTAGTTGCAGGAGCCTTTGTTAGACTCTCGGGACTGAGGGATGTTTGGAGGACTATAGGGTCCAGGTGATGCCCCAGAAAAGCTACCTGTGGAGTCATATGGTTGAGAAGAGAGTTTCTGACAATCTGGATGATGCTGAATGCCAAAGGAGTGGCTCAGGTGGGGAATGTTTGATGAGGGCAGGAGGATTCTAGGATGGGTCCCAGGAAGGAACACTTTTGGAGCTGATTGGAGACTGGCATGTGCTTGGGCAGGATGGTGACTGGGGGTGAGTCTAGCCAGAGCAGTGGGTATTTGCAGTGGTGAGCAGGGGGCACAGTGCAGAGGAAGTGGGTGGCCATGTTGAGGAACTGAATTCCATCCTGTGGTTAGTTTTGAGGGACATTTTGGAGCAAAGGGCCCCCTTATTGATCAGTTGGGTTTCTACATGCTGGATGGATTGTGTTAAGGAGGATGACGGGAGATCTAGGAACTTTAGGCCAGAGGCTTTTAGGAATGGCATCAGGAGTGGAAATGGAACCAAAATAGGCAGAGCAGCTTGTGAAGAAGGACTTGAGGCTCCAAATGAATGGCCTGGGAGAACAGCCTATAGAATGTTCTAGAATTTGTCCAGTGCTTTCTGAGGTTTTTTTGTGTATATATATATTTTTTTTCCAAAAATTATTGTGTAAAGTCAACATATATCAGTTATTGCATATTCAAATTTATGTGTGTACAGAGGCACATGGAATCAAGGAAGCTAGATGTCCTCTCACCTCCAGATGGAAGAAAAATTATTTTGTAGTTTTGGGAAAACCCAGGGCATTTTAAGAGCAGTTGGTTTACAGAGAATGAGACGTGAGCCAACCCAGGAAAGAAGTGCTGTGGGCTCTTGGGAAAGATTAGAAACTAACTCAAATTGTGCACCCCCAAGCTGCACCAGTAGATAAGGCAAGGGTCTGGGGGCACACAAGTCCTCTAGAGCTCCCTGCATCCTGCCTTAAGGTCAGCCTCCTCTGGGAATGAATCTGCTGTTGAACGGAGGTGAGTGTGATTGCCAGTCCTCTCCAACTCTGTGTGGTGACTTCCTTCCTTTTGTCTGGGTTTAGATGCATCAGGATGACTCTGAGCTTTGAACCCCGGGACCTGCAATTTCAACCTGGTTAACTAAGATGACTTGGCAATTTAGGTGGTGGTAGGGGTGCCTTTGGAGATGCTGTGGGGCAAGAGGTGTGAATCTGTGTCACATGCAGAATGAATTACTTAATTAAGGACTACATTTTTCCCACAAGGTGGACTATTCTTTTCTGCCTTAGGAGTGTTTGCCTCTTAACCTTTTCTCTCCATTAAGGAGGGTTGCTGCTTAACTCTTTATTTGGATAATGATTCCCTTATGCAAAATATAAACTCACATTAATAATTATTTTTCTCTTTCACTAAAGGGCCTGTGACGGATATGTAATGTTCCAAATAAAACATGATCACAGAAAAGTGACTATCTATTTACTCTTCTCACTGGGTTTTCTACTCACTTCTTTGTGATTAACCCTGGTTATTCCCCCAACCCTCAAAATGAACAGATACCATGCTAGGCCCAGGGTAGATTTAAGATGATTTGGACTCTGTCCCTAAAGAGCTCAGGCTCCTACTGAAGTTAGTTGTTCCTCGCTGTCCGGCACTGGGCTCCAGGCAACTTGGCAAGGAATGAAGCAGGCTCAACTAGGACTCTGAATGTTGGGGTGGATTGCTAGGACTGTGACTCTTAGGGTTTGAGAAGCTTGTCCTTGACATCCAAATCCTTCCCACGGCCTCAACCAATACACACAGCCAGCAAAGTTTATCAGCAGTCACTTTGATTCTCATTCTGGATAAAAGAAAACTAGAATTAGTTGGAAAATATTTCACACCCAATGAATTTACTTTCTCAGACAGGTTATTGAGACCTTGGATCCCATTAAATCCGGAAGCCTGTCATTCACTGATGGATTAATGAATTAAAGAATCAGCGTAATTTGACTTTCTAGGAGAGGTAGTGGTGGATTTCCTCATGTTTGACTAGGTACCAGGGGATGCATTATACTCCAGAATAATCACTTGGGACAAAGAGCAGAAAGGAAGTCATGAGTGAACCATGGTGGTAGGTGCCAGAGCTGCATGGTTCAGGTGCCACCTGCAGGCTTTCTAAGAGAGCAGCTTCCATCTGTCTGTAATTGCGCTTCAGGTGTACCCCACCTGTTCTTTTGGCTGTCTTGTGTTTCTGTCCCAAGTTGCTCTGGGACTCACTTCCACCTCTGAACTGTGCTCTAAATGTGCTTGCTGAGAAGAGCTAGGACGTGCGGAACTGGCAGCCACCGAGGCGTCTGAGATGCATGTGCTCTGGGCAGGTGCCTCTGTCCCCGTGTTGGTAAAGATTTTGCTCAGTCAATGCCCACGCAGAGGGTAGCAGCTCCTGGGGTGAGCGAGCACGTGGCATCTGGCTGGGCTGGGCCCATCTTGGCCCTCGCAGCACATGCTCACGGGCTTGCTGGCTTTCCCTTGGCACCGCGTGGCAGCTGGCAGGCTCGTTTCACACCCAGAGGCCATCCCATGTGGTGCTGAGTCTGCACCCCTGGCTGTCTATGGGGCACAGCTGAGCGTGCCGCGTAGAAGTTTCCCAGGGTTGGTCGTGGTGAGGTAATCTCAGGGCGATCAAAGGGAACCAGGGATAATTTGCAGGCTCCATCAGGATAGTCCTGTTGTTAGCACAATTAGTTCCATTAGTCCTCCCCAGTCATGGAAGGTAAACAGACACTCTTTGAAGTCAGGGAAAACGTCTTTACGAAGAAAGGCAAGGATGAAGTGATCAGCTCCTTTTCTCCAATTATAAATTCTGAACAAGGTTTTAATAACAACTACTACCTGCTGCCTCGGAAGGAGAGGACTAAGAAAAGAGCTGGGGAGACCCTCAGGGGACATCGTGACTCCCACAATGTATATCTATAGCCTGGGGAGTTATCCATCCTTGTGTCCCCCACAGGGACACAGATGGGTGTCAAGGACCCATTCCCCAACTGAGATCTTTAAGAAAACCAGGGCTTGACCTTTGACCACTGTCCAGTGGAGTGTTCACATTGGTTTCCTGTCTCCCTCACCCCTCTCCTCCCTTCGCTTTTTCCTCCTCCTTCTCCTCCTCCTCCTCCTCCTCCTCCTCCTCCT